>NC_092211.1:52163308-52176887 GCF_043381705.1 Parasteatoda tepidariorum
TATCCAAGAGGTCGTGGGTTCGATCCTCGCCGGCCGAAGACTCCCCGTGTAGTAAATGGTGACTGATGCACGTTAAATCTGTCGAGTCTCAAAGTCCTCCATGTTCCCATAACAAATCAATACCTCTGGGGGTACCGATCCAGGAGTTTCCTTGTCTTCTGGATTGGTTCGAAATTACAAGGCTACGGCGTTGAACATTAGTAGTCGTAAACCCAAAAATTGGGTCGACTGTTCAACGGCGGTCATAAAAAAAAATTAAAAAAAAATGATGAGTTATGATTTTCTGTCTGGACAGCTACTTAAGACGCGTTCTTGACTGGTGAGAACCACAAAGTCGATATCGACCCTCTAACATTGTTTAAAAAAACCAACTATGGTCGAGGTGCTCTGATGGTCTTGACAGTGATCGTGGTGAGCGGGCATACCGACCTTTTTGTGAACGATAGAGGTACTCTGATAGGACAGTGTTACAGTGTTTGAAACCCATGCAAAACTTTTCCGTGGAACATAAGGACAAAATTTTATCTTAATGATAACTGACTTAATGAGGTGGACGAATACCTCCAATCGGAGGGTATTCAACGATTGGATTGGTTTGCAATGTCTCCTGCGCCATTAATCCCATCGAACATGTATGGGACGGTCAAGAGTGGCTTGGTGCAAGAATGGATGGGGTTGTTTCAGGGATTATTAAGGACCCTTGCAAGCAATATGAAACACCGGTGCGAGAGTTGTGTAGCAGCTAGAGATGATCATATATCCTATTTAAAAAATTTCTCTGACTGACAGGGTGTCGGTAATATTTTGGCAAGGTTTGGCTTTATTTGCTTTGTTAGTTTTTTTATTACAAAAAAAATTTGACCCTTTAAGTCTTTTCAACAGTATATACATTCAAAACAATTGCTTCATAAAGTTATATCTTAGGGTAATGGAATGAACTGTTATACAAACGAGATTTTATCCAGTAATAAATATAAACGAGCTCACATATATATAACATAGTCAAATAATCACTTAATCGTTATTCAATAAGTAAAACAGTTTGTAACGTAGGAAGTGATGTTTGCAAATTAAATCATAAATATTTTAAGTTGTTTAGAATTCTCAAGTTGCACAGATTATTAAAATTTGGAATTGAAATATTGTCAGTCCTGGGAAGAAAAGCACGTAAAGTTCAAAAAACAAAAGAATATGAATCATTTAATGATAATATAATTGATAAATTAATTTAGATAAAGAACAACTCATTAATGTTGGAAACAAGGATCAGACTCTGCTGTAAGACAATAGCTAATTTACAACCCAGCTGCTTTTAACTACTAGCTCTCTCTCTTTTTTAATTTCATCGAAATTTTATAACCTTCATTGAATAGCCGACCCAAATTTGAGTTAACGGCTACCAATGTTTAACTTTGTAGCCTTGTAATTTTGAACTCAATCCAAAAGACAAGGGAACTCCTGGATCAAGTGCTAGGAGAAATTCCCCTTCGTAGAGGATTTTTTGATGAAACTAACCTTCATTTGCGTTACATGGAGAAGAAAACTTCCCACAGTTAGTCTGACGGAGAGGGAACTCAAACCCATGATCCGTTTACCACTCAGAATATTTTTACGTCAGCACTGTGGTCGGTGCAAGACGAGTGCGGAATTCGTATCGATCAGCCATCGCTCTATCCCTTGAGCAGCGGATATTTTCCTCTTGGCTGCAGTCGGTCACAATTATAATTCAAGCTTTAATTTCTTTTACAATATGCCGCTGTACTGGAAAAGTGATTGAATCTAGTAAGCTAAAATTTAATATAAAGTTCAACTCCCGGTGGCTGAGTGGTAGCGCTTCCGTGCCACAGGTCCTGGGTTCGATCCTCGGGCCGGGCAAGGTTGACTGAGCCTTTCAGTCCCTCAGTGGGCCGATAAATGAGTATTAAACATGCTTGGGAACTAAACACTGGGGGTTCCGCGTTCGGCTAAACACTGGGTCAAGAAAACTGAGATGGGCATAGTAGGCCTTGGCCCTCTATGGGCTGCCACGTCACTGAGTTTAGTTTAGTTTAGATTTAAAGTTCACAGAATAAACATTCTATAGCCGAAAAAAGTTTTTAAATTTTTAACAATTCCTCATTCATTAAAAAAAAATATTTTTCATTTTAATGAAGATCATGCAGACTGACTTCATTTTCCTACACACCAAGCCAGTACAAATTTAATTGTAAAGAAATATTCTCTCTGTGGAATTAAGGGACTTTACCACACCAATATCACATTAAATAAATTATTTTTACTGCAAGAATAATTCTTGTTTTTTCCGGAAAGTCTAAACGTGTGTATGGAAATTGGTTAAGACTAATCATGCTTATTAATGCATTCTTATATTATCGTATTCCCATTAATAACTAAATACTGTGAATACTAAATGCTAACGAAGAAGAATTTTTGCAATAATTTTAATTTATAATTAAACAACAGCCATGCTTGAAAGTAATAAACATTTAAGCAGAATTTTAATTAATCATATTTTTCATGCTTTTTTCTTTATTTTGTGTGAATTTAGATAAAAATAAGTGGAAAATATTATCTTTAGCATTTTAATAATTTATGACTATGAAGTACAACATAAACCACCGTTGTCTTTTTCTGTGTTAAAGGTCAAAGCAATATGTTTTTTTTAATTTGCAGTTGTTTAGATATAAAAGAAACAGTTACTCATCAATAAAATTTCTTTAATCTACAAAATAAATTATTGATAAGTTTTGAATAAGAATGGAAAATTTCTAACCTAATTTCTTAGACTTAATATTCTAATGCAAATATAGTTCAGATAATCGATCAGATTTTTTTTAGTTACCTTTAGACTGTTTCTTTTCATAATTGCAAAAACACCAAAAAATGTTTTGTTTGCAATTAAGAGTGTCAGAAAGAAATATATAAAAGATACACCGGTGTCCCGTCTGCGTCAAAGTGTTAATAATACTATTTTTAAGTTCTTGTGGAATGAATTTAACGTTTAAAAGAATTTTTTTCTCAAGCCTAAATATCAGAAAAAATTTCGGTTTTTACCATAATCATGTGGGAAATGAAGTTTCTTAAAACTACCGTTCTATTCAAATTTTCNCTAATTTCTTAAACTTAATATTCTAATGCAAATATAGTTCAGATAATCGAACACATTTTCTTAGTTACCTTTAGACTGTTTCTTTTTATAATTGCAAAAACACCAAAAATTTTTTTGTTTACAATTAAGAGTGTCAGAAAGAAATATATAAAAGGTACACTGATGTCCCGTCTGCGTCAAAGTGTTAATAATACTATTTTTAAGTTACTTGTGGAATGAATTTAACGTTTAAAAGAATTTTTTTCTCAAGCCTAAATATCAGAAAAAATTTCGGTTTTTACCATAATCATGTGGGAAATGAAGTTTCTTAAAACTACCGTTCTATTCAAATTTTCTTCTATAACTTTAGAAAATGAAAACCTAATAGACTTGCAAAATTTATGAAGTCTATTTTTCAAACATTTCACATTTTAAACGAAAAAAAACTTTCACATCATGGTACTATTATTACCATCAGCGGCATTTTGCCCATCGTCGGTGGTACTGAGGTAATCTTCAGTGTCTGTACAATTAATGTCAATGTCCGTCAAATCTCCAGCAAATTAAATTAATTGATCACTATTTACGCTGGAATCATTTTTGCATCCATGATCATCGTCATTATCTTCATTAACATCATCATCATCACCTACTGCGTCGTTCAATATCTCAATAAATTCTCTGTCATCGCCAGAACTGCTATCACTATCTGAAGTACTGTTACACGCTTTGAAATTATCAAGTAGATGAAGGAAAAACTTATTTTTGTTAGCAGAAGAATAACCAAATCCATCCTCAGAAAATTCCTCATCTTCAAGATCCCGTTTTAAGGAGTCGACTGATTTTCTTGAAAGCGGTGAAAACCATTTCAAAATGTTTTTCACGTTGTTCCAGTTAGGATATTTTCGCTCCATATCATAAAAAATAATTCTACTTCCTTCCTCGGACAGGAACAATTCATTCTTAAATTCCTTGATTTCTTTGGAAGAATCCAAGCACCAGTGTGAAAGATGCATAGCAAATTCGAAGTAATAGCGATCTACTAAACTTGCTATTTGTTCCAGGCATAATTTCTTAAAATTTGCAACTATCTCAGTAGAAAATGAGCTGTATTTTAAAAACTCCTCAAAAAAATCCCACCCGTTTTCACCGGAATAACCTATTCCTTGTAATAATTGTATGCATGCCGTAGAATTACGTATGTATGATTGTTTAAAATTATTACTTTCATCTACACTTTTAAAACATCAATTCATAAATCGGTCAAAAAGTCCAAAATCACCCAAGCATTTTAATGATGTGTATATTGAAAACGTATTAAGTCCATTTTTCTTAAAGCTCTCAATCTCTTCAGGAGTTTCAATAACCCACTTTAACATTTTGTCTACTGCTTGAAACTTCTTGCCAAGAATCCATTCATGGTACAGTCCATCTCCATATTTCTGTTCCAAACTTTCTCTGAAACGCTTGATATCACAATCAGATGGAAGAGTATTTTTTGCCAAAGAATCAAGCAGAGTGAATTTACTTAGATATAGAAGCTTCCGCAGATCTTCACTTCCGATTAGGTTAAATATTAGTTCCTTTTTATCATTGACTGAGAAACTAAGTAGTACTAAATTGATTGTTTCCAAGTCTTCAACAGAAAGCAAGTTACGAATGGCGTGACATCCATTTACAATGACTGGAGACATGCGTTTTTGAGTCTTACTGGGCTTCCACGCCAAATTTTCCTAAACAATTCCACAGTGTTTCTCCCTTCTTTGATTTCTCTAACAATGTATGTCATTGTTTTAGTGTATGTGTCATCTTCAAGATAGTTGAACATTAAATTGATTGTTGATAAGAAGAAGCGTTGATATGGCCAAAAGCTTTCAGTATTGTTTCAGAATGAGTTTGAAAAACCTGGTTTTGATCCTTTAAATGAGATAACAAAAAAGCACAAACTATTAGTAAATACGTGATAGTTTTGGTATTCATATCTTCTACTCAATACTCTATTATATTTTTGTATAATTTGTTCTAACCAATTTTCTATATTAGCTTCTTTCTGATCAGCAGTCAATTTGTGCCAAAAATATCGGAGACTAAATTCATTACAAACAAAAATTGATAACGTAACCGTGTTGTGATAAATGCCGAAATTACAGTCATAGATATTACGATGATCAGTCTTCTTAATCTTACTTAATAGGCTAGGTAATTCGTCATTTATATAAGCAGTTCAATAATCTATCATATCATAACCATAATGGTTCTATAAAGTTGCTCTTTCAGATATATGTAATTTTTTTATCGAGTGGTATATTTTCCCATAAAGAAAAAACATATTCCTCTAAGCAGTATTTACACGCTAACTTATACAATTGACAAATACTGTTTTCTTGGTTTTCATTTTTGATCAGTTCTACAAGTGATCTACGTTTATCAATGATGCCTTCAGCTGTCCAATAAACTGTGCAATGCTTTTCAAAAAGATCTTTAACTTTGCAATATTCATCGTCTTTCGAATCGAAACATTTCAGCAACTGCAATCCAATAGGTCTGATGACATCAGATACTTTGATTTTTAGTAGATCAGGCAAGCGAAGATCTGCTAATTTCTCAGTTACTTTTTCTTCCAATTTATGATAAGCCTCTCTCGGTCCGGTGCATATAATTTCAGATCCATAGTGCATAGAATGCTGCTTTACGTCCTCATTTACATCGGGTTCAGTCCATAGTCTTATTGCTATTGACGTAAGAGTTATACTTTCTAAAGTAGGTGGTTGAGATATATAGTCTATATAACATACGTTTCTTGAAGACTCTATTTTCCCTTTCTTACATTGTACCTTATAAGATATCTCTCCACTTCGCTTATGTCCTGAAAGATATAAGTTCTGTATTTAGTTTATAGAAGAAATAACTGAGCAGGTTAGAGTTCGGGAAAAATAGGATATGCTCAGATTTTAGGTTTTAATTTGAACCATTTATGCCGTATTATTGTGATTATCCACTAGGCTATGTTTAAGAAAATTTACAAAAAAAAATCAAATTTTCCTGCAGAAATACAATTATTTTTTTTCTCTAGAATGGAACTTATAATTGTTTCAGGTATACAGGTAGTATATAACGAGAAAGTGGCTGTTTCATATAATTCATTTTATTTTATAACTGGCGTTGAATATCCGACACAATTCCGAGTTTACGACTATCAATGTTCAGCTCCGAGGCCATGTAATTTTAATCCAGAAGACAAAGGAACTCCTGACTTAAGTATTGTGACAAACTAGCCTTCGTGGTGGACTTTTCGATGGAACTAACCAGCATTTGCGTGACATGATGAGAAAAAGAACCTAAACCTCCAGGGTTAACCTGACGGTAAGAAAATTATAACCCATCACTGTGGTCGGTGCGAGCTGGAAACAGAATTCGTATCACTAAGCCACCTCTGAGATTCAAACCTGGGCCATCTCATTGGGAGGCAAACGACACCTCCCCGGAGCTACCGCGGCTCCATATAATCCATTTAATGAAACTAAAAAGTATCTTTTAGGTATTTTTCATTTACGATTAAAGACATATATCCCATTGTGAGGATTATCACACAATGCCAAGCTCATTAAAAACAATTTCTATTGGGACAAGTTGCTCTAGCACGCTTTGACTTATGCATCCGTTTTGAAACCGATGTCAATGCAATGTTTTTAAAAGCCTATTGAAGCCTTTTTGAGGTTAACTTATCTTTCTAAATACCACTAATCGTTAATCTAAAACTATAGCTACTGGAGCGATTCGTTACGACTCAGTCTGTAACAATCTGCTCTATTCTACGCACGTTGCCCTCATCCTGAGCCATGTAAAACAACCTTCAGTAAAACAACTTCAAATCGAGATTGGCATACGGTTTTCGTGCTCGAAAAAATCATTACATGAAGCTTGTCTTAATGTGAAAAATGCCTTACATCTAGATTAGTATAAGGTTTATTTTTTAAACGCAAGTTTGCTCAGCTTAATTAAATCTTGTGATGAAGTTTTCGTCGACAATGTAATCGCAAATACTTACGAGCTAATAAAATCGCTTACGAGGAAAAAAGCTAACAAATCCTTTTGGTCACATCAGAAACTACATTTCGATCCGGTTTTAAATTTTCTTAATATCATACACTGAGGTGACATAAGTCATGGGAGAGCAATATGCAAATATACATATGACAGAAGTATCGCGTGTAAAATATATATATATAGGTAGTGCTCTGCCTGAAATTATATTTGTTTTCAAGTTATTTGAGACTGTTTCTGATGTAACTATGGCAGCAAGATGGAAATTAACCAACTATTAACAGAGAATAGTAGTTGGAAAAAGACGCATGAGGCATTCCATTTCAGAAATTGTGTGAGAATTCAACACTCATAGATCTATAGTCTCAAGAATACCTTATTTACGGCATGACTTCCCACCATGGACAACGTAGTGACCGACCACCTGTACTTAATGACCGAGTACGCCTACATGTGCGTAGAACCTTCAATGTTAATACACAAGTAACATTGCGTTAAATAACCGCAAGTATCAATGCGGGACGTGTCTGTTAGAACAGTGCGACGGAATTCGGCTGTAAGGGGACGAGGCAGTAAAAGACCGACTCGAGTGTATCGAAGGTGTTGCAACTGAAACTTTACCATTTTATTAAGAATGATGATTAAAATATACTTTTATATCATAGATTTTAAAATACCAGAAAGGAATAAACAAAAAATTTCATACCGATGTTTTCCATATTTCCGTTGAATTCTTGATGTTTCTTTTTGTTTAACATTAACTTGTATTCCAAATTAAGTTCAAGAGCCCAAACCTAAAAAGTATGAAAAAAATTTACTAAAAAAATACTTTTTTCTTAATTTATCATGTATATTTCTTTTAATTAAAAGAATTGAAAGTATGTTTAGCGTCATTTATTATTTTGATATGCTGTGTTTCCAACTTTTTCCAGAACTTAGAATCCATTGAACACAATTAAAATAACATTTAGCTTTAAGCTAGGCCGATGATATGACCCTTTGGACTATACTGTCATTTTCATTCTGCTAACATTCTCACGGATAACACAATTAAGGATTTTCAACTGAGTTTAAATAATAATAAGATTCTAAAATCAGAACGGAATCTTAGAAATTTCCTATAGGCTAAATATTCTAGGAAATTTTATTATAGAAATTGTATATTAATTTAAACATATTTTTACCAATCTTAAGGTTATTTTGAATTTTATAAATTATATTTTCCATCTATATAGCACAAGAGTAGTTTTTAAGTTTCGTCACAAAATAAATCACTAGTAGTAACTTGAAAGTGTTATTACGAATATTAACCACTATTCTAGATTATGTACTGCCGTATACATTTAGTACTGTTAGATCGATTCCTCTTCCTGTGCCATAAAAATACGTTCAAATCATTTATACTCTCTGGATAAAATATTATAAAAAATTTATTAATATTATTAAAAACTTTATTTAACTGACGGTAAAAAATAAATTAATTAAGTAAAAACTTAACATAAAAACACCGAAGTGAAATATTATTTTTCATTCTGCATAGTAAAATTATTTACAACGAAAAATAGGAAAATTCATAGAATAAAAATATAATCACATTAAAGATAGTACGCAGAAATAATATTTTTTTTATATGCATTGTCAAAAAAATTCAACTTAACAAAATATCGAACAAAATAAAACAGACATGAAAAAAATGAAATATAAGTTCATTTTTTTGTTATTAAAACAAACACGCGGTCTCAATGAGTTTTTATACTAAGTGCACATATAAGAGAAAATATAGACATGTTCTCATCATAGATGCGAACATATATTATACATATAAGATAAAATATAGAAATATTCGTATTATAAATGCGAATGCATAAAAATAATAATCTTTTTAATAATTAAAAATAAACAAAACTCCGAAGAGTAAAATAGTTAAAAAGAAAATAGTATTATGACTTACTTATTTTGACATCAATAAAACAAACATGGGCACACATTTTTCTTTTCTGTGGCCTTCAAACGCATGTATACTTAAATCAACAACAACTGTGTTTTTCTTTTTCACATTTGCTCCACTTATGTGGAATATCATTTAAAACAATATTTCCTTTTTTTGCTCTCGACATGAATATAATAATAAATATTTTTATGTTGCGCTTTTAATGAAAAATAGCTTTACAATTACAACCAGAAAGATTCATTGTTTTGAAGCAATACATTTTACTTTAGATATAAATGGTGATAACGGTTATTTATTAGATAACAATTTGTTGAAGATAAAGGGTATTTTTTTTCTTTATTTTTTATTATCAAAGAAGTTTTCTCGTAAATTTTTCTCTCCAAATTCTTTTTTACCTCTCAGTTTTATGAATTTATTAGGAAAGTGGTATTAGACATTTATTTCCCAAAATAAGTTTAGTTGTATATTATTCAACACCTTAACTTTTCCGAAATTAACAGTTTGAATTATCCGAAATATTCGTCGAATGCTTTAATAAAGGCTGATGGTTTCAAAGTACGGATTAGGTGGTGTTCTATTCTCATCATAAATTAAGAATATTTTCTCGATATTACGTTTCGAAATGAAAACTAATTAAAACTCGATTTTTTTTTTTGTACATTTACAAAAACATAAAGTAATGAAAACCTATTTAAAATGTTAGTGAAATATAAAAGAGGTTCAATTTTTTGACACTTTTTTATAATTTTATCAACGAAAATTTAAATTACAGCGAGTTAGACTCAGGGCTGAAGTTGCTAATAACTAAAAAGCCCTTTTTCCTAATTCAGATGTCCAAGTTAGAGGGTCAACTAGATCAGTGTTCCACTATCATTCAATCAGTATTCATTTCCACTATTCTATTAGATGATTCGTATTCTTATCCCAATAGAAACGTATTCCAATTGGTTGCATCTGTAACTGATTGATCATTAATGAATTTCCAGTAAATGAAGTGATGCCATCTTACATATATTTATTATTTGATATACTGAGATCTGACTGATATCCTACCCACGAAATATAGGAAGCCACTTTAACAGCGAACGTGTTGTCAAAACGAAGGTGCTTCGGCAGCCTTGTAAAACTTAAAAGGTGAAAGAGAACTTATGGAATATCAAATTGATTTATTTAATTAATTGGGTATAATATGAAAAAAACACGACTACTTCGATTTAGTAGGAACAATATATGACGCAATGCTAAACGAATGGAATTTAGTTGTTGTTTATTTAGTTATTGTTATTAGTAGTTGTTGTTATTTGTTTTAGTTGTTGNTTTCAAAGTACGGATTAGGTGTTGTTCTATTCTCATCATAAATTAAGAATATTTTCTCGATATTACGTTTTGAAATGAAAACTAATTAAGACTCGATTTTTTTTGTACATTTACAAAAACATAAAGTAATAAAAACCTATTTAAAATGTTAGTGAAATATAAAAGAGGTTTTATTTTTTGAGACTTTTTTATAATTTTATCAACCGAAATTTAAGTCACAGCGAGTTAGATTCAGGGCTGAAGTTGCTAATAACTAAAAAGCCCTTTTTCCTAATTCAGATGTCCAAGTTAGAGGGTCAACTAGATCAGTGTTCCACTATCATTCAATCATTATTCATTTCCACTATTCTATTAGACGATTCGTATTCTTATCCCAATAGAAACGTATTCCAATTGGTTACATCTGTAACTGATTGATCATTAATGAATTTCCAGTAAAGGAAGTGATGCCATCTTACATATATAATTATTATTTGATTTACTGAGATCTAACGGATATCCTATCCACGAAATATAGGAAGCCGCTTTAACAACGAACGTGTTGTCAAAACGAAGGTGCTTCGGCTGCCTTGTAAAACTTTAAAGTTGAAAGACAACTTATGAATTTTCAAATTTATTTATTTAATTAATTGCGTGAAAATGAAGCAAGTTATTGAGTTCACATAAAAGCATTTGAAGTGAATTTAAAGTAAATAGAAAGGTTTTTAGGGCTCTATCAGACAAATTGCAGGCAAAAATTGAGAGTTGCATTTCTATTGACTCCAATCCCGTCATCAACAAAAATTAACAGAGTGCAAGACTATATTCATAATATTGGGAGATGTGATATTCTTTTCACCATTGCCATTTTCGACTGATGATATTGACAAAAACTTCTAAATATCTTCTGCTCACCTGTTTATCTGAGACAGTGTGCGCCATGAATAGAAAACATTCGAGAATTATGTTCTGTCAGTAAAATCTGTAATGATGAGAGTTGTTCTCTCATGAGCTGATCCATCTTAGAGAGACTAAACATATTAGATGGTGTGATGGATGGAATCCCCTTTTATACGCGAAAAAGGATGAAGAGTTATGACGTGCGACATTCTGATAGTCCACAAAATGTTATGACATCCTGTTTGGCCATGTGAGAAGAAATGAAATCTTAAAGAATGACAAACAGTATTGAAAAAAAAATAAACCCCAGGGTTTTATTTATTTATATTATGATACAATACATTCAAATTTACAATACAGCACAATACTTTCAATACTATGCGATATTTACATTATATATGCGTTTCCTTTGCTTTTTTATTGATCCAAGGGTTTTCCTGGATTAAATGGATACTGTCCTTTCCAACAGGGTATCACAACTGTTCGTAAATCAAAAGCCTCCAAAGAGTCCGAAAAATTGTATAAGAAGTCTCGGATGTTATCCCATTCTTGATCCTCCTTAGGTGCAATGAGTTAATCCACATTAAAAAACACCTCTTGGGGATCTTTAGATTCAACAAACACTTGAGGCAAATCCAATACTTTTGATTAAATAAACACTTGAGGCTTATCCAACACTTCTGATTCATCTAACGTTTGAGGCATATCCAACACTTCTGTTTCATCACAAGGCACTTGGGCTCCATCCAACATTCCCTTGAGTTCCTCATTCCCTTGATATTCGTCATTCCCCTGAGGCATATCCAACACTTGGATACTGGATACTTGTGGAACTTTAAACTCTTCAGGAAGCATTTGCACAAAAGACTTCGCTGTGGATGCTCGGCTCAAACGTTACGCAGCCTAGCATAGACTTCAACAGGCTGAGCAAACAACCGCAATCAATGCTAGGCAACGCAATGTTTGAGCTTAGCATTCACCCCCTACCCCACGGATGCAACAGCGTTGCAGCGTACAAGCCGAGCTTCTTCTCCGGCCGCAACAGTTACCGTAACTTACAGTTACAGACCAGGCTTCAATCGCAATCGATGCGAGACTACGTAACGTTTCGCTGAGCATACACCTCACCCCCACGGATGCTACAGCATTGCAACGTAAAAGCCAAGCTTCAGCTATGGAAGCAAAAGTCAGCGTAGCCTCGTATCAACTGCAGTTGAAGCTCGGCCTGTAACTGTAAGTTACAGGGGCTGTAGAGCCCGGAGTTGATGATCGGCTTGCACGTTACAATTAAGAAACAGCCGTGGTTGAGGTGGTGGATGCTCGACTCAAGCATTACGTAGCCTCGCAAAGACTTCAACAGGCTGAGCAAACAGCAAGCAATCAATGCGAGGCTACGCAACGTTTGAGCTTAGCATTCACCACCTCCCCCACGAACGCTACAGCGTCGCAACGTACAAGCCGAGCATCTACTCCGGGCGCTACAGTTACCGTAACTTACAGCTACAGACCAAGCTTCTACCAAAATCGATGGGAGACTACGCAACGTTTAGCTGAGCATACAGCCCACCCCCACAAACGCTACAGCATTGTAACGTAAAAGCCAAGGTGGAAGCTACAGCCAGTGAAGCCTCGTATCGACTGCGGTCGAAGATCAGCCTGTAACTGTAAGTGAAGGGGGTTGTAGAGCCCGGAGTTGATGATCGGCTTGTACGTTACAATTCTGTAACACCCGTGGTTGAGGTGGTGGATGCTCGTCTCAGGCATTACGTAGCCTTGCAAAGACTTCAGCAGGCTGAGCAAACAACCGCAATCAATGCGAGGCTGCGTTACGTTTGAGCTGAGCATTCACCACCTCCCACACGGACGCTACAGCGTCGCAACGTACATGCCGAGCATCTACTCCGGGCGCTACAGTCATTGTAACTTACAGCTACAGACCAGGCTTCAACCGCAATCGATGCGAGATTACGTAGCGTTGGAGCTGAGCATCCACCACCTTTACTTCGATCCTCCACCTCTACCTCCCTTGACAGAAACTTCCAATCAGATTTGAACACGCCTACTTGAATGGATTCCAAAGTGAATAGTTGACTTGCTACTTGTGACTGCGACATTATCCTCCTCCTGGCACGGTTGCTCCTTAGACAATATCAAACTCAATGTCTGCCTCTGTGCACTCGACTGCTAACGACAACACTTTCGCTGGAACGACTACGACTGTGAACTTAATGCAGCTCTCGCGATCAACATTCAAAAAAGTCCGGTGATCTAAACATAGCTCTCCCGGTTTCTCCCAAAAC
>NC_092211.1:52177387-52250534 GCF_043381705.1 Parasteatoda tepidariorum
CAAGGGAACTCTTAGATCAAGCATTGGGACAAACTAGACAGTGTGGAGGACTTTTTGATGGAATTAACTTCCATTTGCACGAAATTCAGAGGAAAACCACAAAAAAATCCCAATGATTAGTTTGATTTCAAAAGGATTCTAACCCGTGTTCAATTTACCCCTGAGAATATTTTAAGGGTCATTCTAATGACAAAAAAAAAAAGAAAAAAAATGAAAATCGTAAGCAAATTCGGGGATCAAAACGGGAAGCCCAACTGGTGAGATTTTTCCGGGTTTCATTCCACCAAACAGGTTCTTATTCCAATCTCTGAATTCACTTGTGTGAATTTTTCTCATGCTGTGAACAAGTGAACGATTCCTGATGTCAGCACTTTGGTTTGTGAGATATCTCTAGGAGCAGGATTCACATCTACCAGCTAGGGATACTCCACTTTACAATTTTTTCAGTTCAATCGGTTTACTTTTGTTCATTATGAAATGCACTACTAAAATTATATATGCCCAAAGAGGATTTTGAATTCATATCTTTCATAAATATTCTGCAAATTTTACAATGACTTGACTCAAATGACTATTAGAAATACGTAAATTGATTAAAAAATTTATCATTCTATTGATCAAAACAACATTCCCGGATGCTTGTTAGAACTCTTGGAATATGTGAGCCATCGGTTTGGTGTTTGGTGTTTTTTTTCCAATTATCTATGGCCTGCACTCGTTGATCTGTATTTGATAGTTTCCGGGGCCTGGGTAAATAATCGTTTTCTGTGGTGATTACAAGAGGTCATATTACAAGTTAACATTCTTTATTGATATACTATTTTACAAAACATTAAATATTTGAAATAGTAATAGGATAGATGAATAATAGAAAAACATTGCAATTCAGTGTTTTTGCAGCTACTTTGATTTACATTTACATAGTATTTTTTTTAAAAAAATGCATCGTTATATAAAGTTTGTCAGAAATTTAAAAAAAATGATACAAATAAATAATCCCGAAGAACTGAAGTGGTAACATATTATTTGATTAAAAACGTCATTCTCTCCAAAAAAATATATATGTATGTAAAAATTGGAATTAACAGTCGACATGTTTCAAGCGCTCAAAAATAGACTCCCAATTTCAAGACTTGCCAGACGTTAATGAGAAGAAACAAAAGTGATTTGAAATATAATAAACGAAAAATGGAACGTTTTCGACGAAAAATGGAAGAATAAAGGTACAAAATAAAAATGGAAAAACCACAGGAGCCGAGAGAGTTGGCTTTTATATTTCTGTTTCTCACCTTTATTTTTCTATTTCTCGTTGGCAACTTTCGTATTTCATAGTTCAAATCACTTTTTCTTCTCATTCACGTCTGGCAAGTCTTGAAAATAGGTGACTTTTTTGGAGTGCTTGAAACATGCTGACTATTGTTTCTAATATGTGTATTTTTGTAGAAAAGGAAATTTTTAATCAAGTGAAAGTAAATGGTATTATTTTTCATCAGCTAAATTTCTTATGTTACCTAAATCTAACTTCTTTTCCATTGTTTTATTAGTTTTATTAAATCGGAATTTTCAACTTATTTTAAAATACTTTAATCTTTATTAGAAACATATTTGCTCAACGTTTTTTTTATAAACCAAGAAACTTGAAAAAATTACACGTCACAAGTTATTTAATGGATATTTTTCAAAGAAATGCATCTCAATTACAAAGTAAAAGCAAAACCTTCGTTTGCTCATTTTAATCCCAAGCTCATAAAAAGAAAATAAAAGCAATTTTAGTATTAAGTCCATTTCTGAACAAAGTAGTATTTTAATCATTTACATGAGTTAAAATGGTTTTGATTGTGAAAATTGTTATAAATTAATAAAAAATGTCATTTTTAAAACATAAGAATCAGTTTCCTAATGTAGTTAGTATTTATTTATAGAAAATATCTCAAACAAGGAGTTGGTCAGTGTACCAGTGGAAAATTTTTATTATTATAAATTTATTGTGATGTGTACCAATAAGGAACATCTTAAAAAAGTTAAAGGTGATGTTACCATTAAATATATTATACAAAGGAATGGGTTGTAAAATTTGATAGAGGTATTCAGTCGATAAAGTTTAAGACAATAAAAAAAAAGAGAGATTAATTAAATAATAAATTTTGATAATAAATTTGGAGCATCATAAATTGATGTAAAGAAAAGGCCAAAAGTGATCGAAAATAGTGGGAGGACAATTGCTTAAGTGCCACGTGAATTAACCCAACAGCAAGGGCTCGTGGTCAAGATAAAATTAGGGGACGACTGAATAACAACTATGAAATTTATACACAACAATAAATCAGTTGCAACTATCCTCTAGTCAAATAAATACAAAAAAAAAAAATGAGTTACTCACCTCGATGAACAAACATGAAGACGTCGAGGAAAGAGAAGACAAATGTCGAAAAAAAAAGCAAGGTATTCACGTTCACATTTTTTGTTTATTAAAATTTTTTTTTACAGAGGACAATCGAATACCCTGAGTGGGGGGGGGGTGTTGTTAAATAAAAAAATGGGAAGTAATTGGCCAAACTCAAAATTGATCTAAAATGAAAATGATAAATAAAAAAAAAAATGGCAAAAAAATGTAGCTTTGGGGTGGTTTGGCGTGGCTCGCTGACCAAGAAGGCCAGCTTACCAGCCGCACCGCAATCCCCGAGAGAAGTGTCTCTCGTGGTACCAAAAACGTTAATGGTAATGGCGTCACTTAAGCGCGGGAAAATGCGAGTTGAAAAGCAGGAGAGAGAACGACTGTCATTGGATGGGGAATTACCACACGATTAGGTCACCACCAATCAGTGCAAAATTGTACTCCCACATACCAAAAAAAAAATGCCAAAGGGGAAAGGTCCCCCCAAAAAAAGGCGTGAACTCCCGAAAATTCTAGAAAGATCTAGAAAACCCAGCCGGAAGAAACACGTGCAAAATTGAAGGTTACGTGAAAGTGATGGGNTCAACGTTTTTTTTATAAACCAAGAAACTTGAAAAAATTACACGTCACAAGTTATTTAATGGATATTTTTCAAAGAAATGCATCTCAATTACAAAGTAAAAGCAAAACCTTCGTTTGCTCATTTTAATCCCAAGCTCATAAAAAGAAAATAAAAGCAATTTTAGTATTAAGACCCTTTCTGAACAAAGTAGTATTTTAATCATTTACATGAGTTAAAATGGTTTTGATTGTGAAAATTGTTTTAAATTAATAAAAAAATGTCATTTCTAAAACATAAGATTCAGTTTCTTAATGTAGTTAGTATTTATTTATAGAAAATATCTCAAACAAGGAGTTGGACAGTTAAAGTTAATATTCTTACTAAACTCAAAAATTCTCTTTCGAGAACCATTTTTCTTTCTTATTGTTTTTAATTTTATAATTTCAACGAGAGGTAAAATGTTTATGCAGATGATCAGTGACATTAGTTTTGAAACCATTAGTTTTTGTCTTTATTTCAATTTTAAAGCACTAGACTGCTGAAAATATGCCAAATAATTTGACTCATTTAAAAATATCAATTCATTTTTATTAGCTTATATTAGTTTGAAAAAAATTTTAATTTCAGTACAGCTTTAGTGAATAAGTTTTAAAGTTTACTGATTTGATACTGATTTTCAATAAACCATATTAGTCCAAACTATATAATTCATAATATTTTTTTTTACGAGTGAAATGTTAAAAAAATAAAATGCAAACTCTAATCTGATTTTAAATTTATTTTTGAAAGAAGTCAGAAATTCAGTCTGTATTTTTTTTAATAATTTTTGATTTATTTGTAATATTTTTAAAAATTAATTATTATATATACATACTAAATTCTCGTATATTTATTTGGAAACTCATGGAATTACGATTTAATTTATAAAAGCCAAAGAGTAAGCGAAATTTTTAATGGGAAAGACATACTTGCCTGTTAAATAAAATACTTTAGTTGTCTTCCAAACGTAACGTTGCCTTTCTGATTCGATTTAAACCCGTTAAATCAGAGAAGCTTTCAGTACCATTATGTAAGGCTCCATATATCTACCAATCTTATAATCGTATTACGTTGAGATGGTTTCTCATTTCTCTGAATTAACGGTAAATACGTTGATTCGAAATGTAATTTACCGTTATTCATTGTTTCTGTAGTTGATCTTCGGATGTAGAAACTTTATTCATAATTGATCCGCCAGAAATAGGCTTTTAAAAATTATTTAACTTATGCTTCTCGTTAGGGCTGCTGAGGTTTGTGGTATTTCATCATTTTCTGGCAAGATGCAGTTAGTATGAAAAAAGTATTAGAAACCCTATTTTTAATAATATGTCCCTTTAACATATTTTTTTAGTATAATCTAATTACAAGTAAAATATATATTTTGGTACTTTTTTATTTACAAAAAACAGTTTAATAGTTGCTAAAAATCTGTTAGATTATCGGAATTATATTTATACTAAAATATTAAATCTGAAAATGAAAAAAAAGAAAAAAAAAGATGTTTCTCTATTTGTATCTGAAAATTCAGCAATGATTGATTTTGCAAATTAATGAATATTCAATTATTAATTATTGTTTCTCCTAGATTTAAGTAACTGAAAATGAGCGGAAATTTAAAAAATTCTCGTTTGGAAGAGAGTCGTGTTAATGCAAAAGGAGAACACTGAACACTGCTGTATTTCATAATCATTAATTATTAAATTTGCTAAATATAATATTTGTCACTTATTTTGACTGAAATTAATACAAATTAAGGAGAAAAGTGGGAAAAATAAGTTTAATAAAAATGCTGTATCAAAGAGTTAAAGTGCCGAAACATTCACGATTCCAAAAATATAATAATAATGTGGAAGATCACACATTTTAAAAATTGAAAAAGTGAGCCTCATTACGCTTACAGTTGAATAAACAAAATTGATTAAAAATGTTTGAAACAACTTGTAACTAGCAAAAAACAACTTGCAAAATACAAACAACAACAACTTTTCTCAAGTCAAAATTCTAGATGGTTCCATCCAAACATTTTGACGGTTTATGTTGGCTTCAGTGTAATTCATGATGGTCCAACATCATTCGATGGTGACCACCATCCAACATTTTTCATTACATGTTCATGGTTTTTGATGTGCCAACAAACAACATTTCATGGTATAAAATGCTACTCCAACTCAATGATAGTTAACCATCAAGAGAAGTTTGACTGTCATGGACCAACAATACATGATGATCCGTGATGGTTCATGATGGTTCCATCTATACATTTCCATGATGGTTTAATGGGACTTCTTGTTGGTTTTCAGAATGTACCATTAAAACAATTTCGGCTTTATTATGTGGGAGGATCATAATTCAGTCTAAATTCCTTCATTGGGATGATGGTTGTTTATGATAGTTCCAACATTTGATTTCTGTGATACTACTTTGGAAATTCGTGATGGCTCAACATGAACAAACCATCAAAACAAGCTGCAATTCTTATGTTGGACCATCATAANAAGATACTGAAGCAAAAGCGTGGTGAACAGATAGAAGCTCCATTACCCGCTGAAAGAATTCAAAAGTCGACCCCATTTGAAACAACTGGAATTGACTTTGCCGGACCCCTCTATGTTAAAAACGAAAAATTGGTTACAAAGGCCTACATAGTCATATTTACGTGTGCTGTAACTCGAGCCATCCACTTGGAAGTAGTGTCTAATTTAAGCACTGATGTTTTCTTACTTGCGCTACAACGGTTCGTATCTCGACGTTCCCTTCCTCATACTGTGTACACAGATAACGCCACAACATTCGGCGCTGCAGACAAGGAGTTGAGGTCCTTGTGGAACATCATATCCTCTTCCAAGGTACACCAGTTTTATGCTCATCACAACATGACATGGAAATTCATCGCCCCACGTGCGGCTTGGTGGGGAGGGTTTTGGGAGAGAATGATTGGTACTATCAAACAGTGTCTGCGGAAGACCCTTGGTAAAGCTTGCTTAGACACTACCAGTCTGGTCACGGTTCTATGCGATATCGAAGCCGCCGTGAACAGCAGACCAATTTGTTCATGAATATGGTATTACAGACGATCCGGATGAAGAACTGACACCCTCTCACTTTCTGATAGGGAAACGACTCACAACTATCCCTTCTGGCCCATCGAGTTTGGACTCTGATTTAACACGCATATGGAGAAGTCGTCAACATTTAATGGACTCCTTTCGGAAAAGATGGCAGAAGGAGTATTTGATGGACTTGAGAACATTTCACCATGTGAAGAACCCATCTAAAGGTACTGTAATCCGGGTCGGAGATGTGGTCTTGTTGCAGGAGGACGTCAGACCTCGGCACACCTGGAGGAAAGCACGCGTCGAGTCAGTAATCTTAGGCCGTGACAACAAAGCCCGTACATGCATACTGCTTGTAAATGGAGGGACAATTTCCCGACCCGTGCAGCTGGTCATCCCCCTGGAGGTCGACCTGGGCGGGGAGGATGTTGCACGCCTGTAATTACCTAGCAACGAGATTAAGTAAAAGAACTCAGTTGTCTCTGCATGGCAACACTTTAGTTAGTAGTCGTTTGTAAATAAAGGTAGATGTTGTTCTTTTTCAAAATATACTGAAGTTGTGTTTTAATTACGTTTACGAGAATTAATAATTCGTGATGGCTCAACATGAACAAACCATCAAAATAAGTTGCAATTCTTATGTTGGACCATCATAGTTCAGTCCAAATTCCTTCATTGGGAAGATGGTTGTTTATGATAGTTCCAACATTTGATTTCTGAGATACTACTTTGGAAATTCGTGATGGCTCAACATGAACAAATCATCAAAACAAGTTGTAATTCTTATGTTGGACCATCATAAATCAGTTCAAATTCCTACATTGAGTATATATTGTTATATATGTTGGTAACCATCAAAAAATATAATGGTATATGATGCAATTATTGATGGTTACCATCAAGAATATGCTGGTCTATCAATGGAAGACCATCAAGAATTTTGACTTTGGTTGTGATTAAAATAAATTCAAAGAGACGTTTGAAAAATTATATTTATTTTCTACATAATTTTAAAACTTTAAATACAATCCAATTTTAGTTTAATTATTAGAATGAAATGATTTATTTGTGCTAATAAATATTCCTTAACCCATGTTTAATCAACCTAATCTAAAATTAATCCTCCATGAAAAATGAAAAAACTTATTATAATTTAAATATTCATCAAATGTAAAGGCTATGTCTACAATAAAACTGAAACTAAATTGCTTGGCAGTTGAAAATATTAATTTTGAAAAAAAACATTCTTACATATTAATATCATAAAAGCCTTTGGAAAAGAAAGTTTAAGTTGCTTCAGAAAAAAAGCTATAATTTTCGAAGGTTTTTAAAGTATCAAAAGAAGTTTTAGCGTTAAATAAAATCAGAATAAGTTTAATAAAAATATTAATTTTTCTCAACTTCAAGTGTAATTTAAATTTAAAATTATAATTTCTTTGTTTTGTGTAAATTCTTTGTTTAGTTTTATGAGTGTGTCTCCAAAAGGGATCAACGATTTCATAACCTAAAATTTACGGTTTGCTACAATCTAATTAAAAGAACATAGATTTTCTTCTCTTCACATTATAACATTAGTTACACATTTTGTCAACAGAGTACGCTTTTGTCACAAAGAAAGTAATGAAGCATTGTTTTTTGCTGCATGCTAGACTATTCCAACTGAAAAGTTTGCCTTGGTGTGGTGTCAGTTAATTTTTTTTCCAGCCGTTGTCACTGAAAAGCGTGGTTATTTCGAAAATACTGTCTTATAGTTTTGTCTGTTAACAATACCATCTGTTAAAGAATCTTGAAATTTGTAGCATATTTCAAATTTTTATAAGTGTCTCACAAGCCTCTGAAGACTCGAACCTTTCGCTCCGAGAGCAGAAAACAGTAAAGAGCAAATTAGATTATTTTAAATTTATTTTAGTGAATTATTAAAAAATTCCCTACTGTGTTTTATTCTTGTAACTAATTAAGAATAAATTACTTTAATTCAGATTCGGTCATTGATAAGAATAAAACAAATTAGCTCAAAAAATTATCACTATAATATGCAAATAGTTTTAAAAGTTGACTAAAAATTTTTTTGTAACTACTGTTACATCATCATCATCAATTCCTTGACAGCCTAGGGTGTGCCTTGGCCTTCCCAAAAAGTTTTTCCTAGGCTAACCTTTTTCCTGCTATTGTTTTCCAGTTTTTAGATTTTAGGACAGAAACGTCTTTTTCTAGACCATCTCTCCATCTCAAATTCAGCCTGCCTCTTTTTCGTGTGCCAACTGGTCTGGCACACGAAATTGGCATTGAAAACTCTTTTTTTCGGTATGGTCTTCTTCAATTCTGATAACGTGGCCTGCTCATTTTATTATTTGTCATTTAATATAGTAAATAATGTCAGGTTCATTATATGAGTGATAAAGCTCTAGATTTGTTTTTCTAAGTCACACGCCATTTAAAAAAAAAAAATAATAATAAAAATCTACTGCTATACTGTCAGAAATTTTGAAGTTAAAAATTTTTAAAATCATAAAATTTAATAATACATGATGTTAATTGTTGTGAAATTATAGTTAATCTTATCCTTTGTTATGCAATCATTACACAATTCCAAAAATTTTGACTTTGAGTTTGGCGTGGAACAGATTTTTCTGTGAGTGTTCAGTAATTTTAAACCAATTGGAAACCCAAGCAGAGGTAGGCTCAGACTAAGGTGAATTTATAGCATTCATGAGGATATAAGAACACTAACAGGGAAAAATTGGTACACTTTGCCCAGAATGGAAGCATAATGGAAAAATATTCTGAAGAGGGCCTTGGCTCACAAAGTACTGTCGTGTTATCGACGAAGTAGAAAAATTGCGTCTAATGGATTGTATACATTTTATACGTGAATACTTTTATTTATTTTTGAAGAATATTTTATTTTAGTTATTCAAATACTGTTAATTAGTTATGAGTTTAATTTTTCAGAAAATATAATTAAGTTCTATTATCTCGAGGTAGAAATTTCTAGAATAATCAGCATTTGTTTCTTTTACTAGAAAAGAGAACGGTTGATCATATTAAGTTTAAATAAACCAAGTTAAACAGAAAAAGAAATAATAACGTTAATATTCTGAAAGGAAAAATTTTACTCAGCTATATTGAGGTTGATTTTATTAAAATAACAATTATTATTAATGAAGTGAACTAAAATATGTCTGTAGAAACAAATGAATTGTTTGTATAACTCTGTTTAATAAAATCATCCATCAAATTCTAAATATATAACATTTTTACTGCATTTCAATGTAAAAGCGTACTATTGAAATGAAGTTTCTGTTTGATTAATTGCGTATGCTTAGAGAATTTAACGCTTAAAGAGAAAAGAGAATTGTTTGAACTGGAATAATTGTTAAAATGCCAAAAGAATATTTCATTTTCGTACTAAATGTTGAATGGGTATTTGTCATTTGTTTAATTTGATCGAGTGTCTTTTTTTTTCTTAAACTAAACTATTCATCAAATTTTAAGTTTAGAATTGTATTTGTTTCATATTTTATATTTTTTATGTTGTTAAAATATCATTATTCAAATTTTTAAAAATTATGCGTTAAAATAATTTAAACCGTTTCGAATGTATTCTTAATTGTTTAATTAAAGTATTTTTTATTGCTTTTTCTCATGAATATAGCGCTTTTGTTGGTATATATATAAGGTAACCTTTTACCGCAAGGAAGCATAGTAATCAATACTCAGTATTTATTACAGTAAATTGACAGAAGATAATTCAAATTTTTATGGATGAGTAGTTTGTCAGAAAAAAAGAATATTACCGAGGTATTAGCTTTATCAATTTTTGTGTTTCTGTTTGTGCTAATTTGGCTTGATTTTTTAAATCGCACATTAGAAAAATTCAATACGTTTGACTCAATAGGGAATACGGCGGAGTTTTGATAGTAACATGTGAAGACTTGTTAAAAAATGAATAAAAAATGGAAAAAAAAAAATGCTGTAGTGAATCTTAGAAATGATGTCAGTTTTCCCGAAATCCCAGCCTATATAATACGGAATGCATTAGGCCGAAAAGCAGCACAATTTTAACCCAGCGAAATAATGAGGTACGAGAGCGTCCGCGAGATCAGGTAAAGCCTTCTGGCAGAAAGAAGGCCTTCGCACGGATTACATTAGTAGTCCGAAGAAACTACTAATGTAATAGTACTAACCGCGTTGCATAAACTTCACGGCGATGAGGAAATAAGAAAGATATCACAACCTTCGGATTGCGACACTGCGCAGTGGGGAAAATACGAAAAGTGTCACAACTTTCAGACTACTACGAAATAAGAAATATGACACTAGGTTTGTATTACTGAAGGATTGGATTTATTGTTTATGATAACCCGTGCGAAAGCCTTCTCAATTCTAGGAGGTATCAGTTCATGGAGGCAACCAGTGGTTTGAGATGTCTGACCTTGGGGTCATTATTTTTAGCTTTGGTCCGTTCTTGTTTACATGCTCGATTTTGTTTTCAATTCTTTGTTATAGGAATCTTAAATGCAAAAGCCTTAATGACTAAGTGCTAACTGTTTAAGAATTATTATTGCTAAAATGTTATAAGCCAATCATTTTTCTTTTATGCAGAACCCAACTGACTATATCCTTAAAAATGTTTATTAACAATAAAAGTTTTAAAATAAATAATTTCATTAAACTAAAATAGAAAAAAAAAATACACGACGATTTAGAATTTTTATTTTCTTAAAAATATCGAAGATAGGGAAAGAGTTGGCATATTTCATGTGCTCAAAAATAAGTGCCCATTCTCAAAACTCACGAAACAAAAACAAAAGGAAAAGGAAACAAAAGTGACATGAAACAGAAAACTTAAAAGGTTTCATTTGTTTTTTTTTTTCCAATGGCAGGCACTGAATTTTGTATCTTTGCCTATACTATGCCAAAATTGCTGCTCATTTCGCGTTACCCAGTGGGCACCTGTGAACCAAAGTCACGGAGGCGAGCAACGTTGCCCACGTCACACTGCCACAAACCCGTTTATAGGGTGGGCCACATTCACACATCATACACACACACAACAGAGGACAGCACAAAGAGAGAGAGAGAAACATCCATGCCCAGAGCGGGATTCGAACCCGCAGTCTATGGCTTCGCAGTCAGGCACGCTAACCGCTCGGCCACCTGGCCGGCACCTTTCATTTGTATGAATGCCGATTCTTCGCAACGATATAAGTTCCTCACCATCTCTCCGCAGTGCATAGTTCTGACTCTACGGTTTTCCTATTTTTGTTTTTTCGTGTTTTTTCTTATCTGCGGTTTTCCTATTTTTGTTTTTTCGTGTTTTTTCTTATCTGCGGTTTCTATAGTTTTGCTTCCCATCTTTATTTTCCCTTTTTCGCTGGTAACTTTACGTTTTCTGCTTCACCTTTCTTTTGTTTAATTATTTACGTTTTGCGAGTCTTGAGAAAGGGCGCCTATTTTTTAGAGCTTGAAACATATTGACTTTTATTACCATCTTAAATATTTTGAATCAAACGAATATTTTAAACCCAGCATATAAAACTTATGTTTGTTTTATTATTTAGTTACAATTGTAAATCTCCTCTGCCGAAACCTGTATGAAAAAGAAATGGGCTATTTGCATAAAAAGCTTATTTTTAATTTTATAATTATCTATATTTTTACATTCTTTCACACTTTCATATTATTTAGTAAGTTGGAAAAGTTGGAAGTGGCATCCACAATTTTTTTTATCAGATAGAAGTACTTTTTTGAAACATCGTTGGAGTGATTTTAAATCTGGACACAATTCGGAATGCGTGAATACAAAAATGGACTGTAACATGTAGAGTATACCATTTCTACAACAGCCTATGGTAGGCAAGGGATGTTATAGATGTCAAGGATTCCCTATTTTTAGATCGATGGCATGATAATGGCAATTCGGCCAACATTGCGCATGGACGAGTTTATCAGACGAGCTGGTACCCACCAATATGAAACTGGGTTGACTTCAAGCCACCACCGGGAATCGAATCTCGGTTCTTTCCAATGAGAGCTCAGTGCCATAACTACTAACGTAATCCGGTTCCTTGTATTTAAGCAATATTAGCTAAATGAATTTGTTTATCCGACAAGGAGGAAAATGAGATTTGCTTAAATGGTAGGTTGGTACACGTACTTAAGTTGCACTAGAACTGCACAATGGATTATTGGTGGAGGTCTGGGAAACATCCCTGAGGATGATACGAAGACATGCCATAGCAATTTTGATCTTCTTCAGAGGGGATGACTCCTCTGCCTTGGTAGCATGACGACCTGAGCGTGAGGTTGAGCACTTTACGGTAAAACAGTTACAATTAAAGTGGTCACCCATCCGCTTACTGACAGCAGCCAGTGAAGCTTACTCCGATGTTTAAACTGGGATCCATGTCTTTATGATCCGTCCACTGCGGGACTTGCTTAAATGTAAGTTAATAAATAACGGTTTCACTTCACGCTCAATTTTTTTAGCAGTTACAACATTAACTTTTGATTTTAAATTTTTCAACAAGTTTTAATAAATTTTTAGTCTTCTATAACTAATGGTTAAAAAACTGATTTTTTTAAAAATATATTACAAATAAATTTGCTTTACAACATTAACATCAGATATTTAATTTTTAAGCAAGTTTTACTAACTTTTTTAGTCTTCCATAACTAACGGTAAAAAGGCTTTAAAAAGTTTTTTTTTTTAAATTTTGCTGTACAAATATAATATTATAAATAAATTTGCTTTACCACCTTACAACATTACAGCATTAACATCAGATTTTTAGTTTTTAATAAAGTTTTACTAACTTTTTTAGTCTTCTATAACTAATGGTTAAAAAGCTTTAAAAGTTTTTTTTCTTCTTAAATTTGCTTTACAAACATTATTTTTACAGCTGAGAAATGCGTGACATTTTTAGAAATTTGAATTTCAAAGAGAAAATATATATTTCAAGCGAAGAGTGATTTCTTATAATTTTAAACGTCAAATCTGAGCAGATGAAATGGTTAGAAATAGATTCTGAAATGTCGGCGACATCAATTTATACGAGACTGTTAAAGAGACGAAAAAGGGAAAGAAATAAAAACAAACAATAAAAAGTATTTTTATTTCTCCTAAACTTTCTCCCTTTTATACAATAGTAGGTGTCGTTTTTCATTTTGAGTACTGCTTTTTTTCAAAATCCAAAATAATAAAACTGCTGATTCTGCGAACGAAAAGCAGAATAAAAATTGAATTTTTCAATAGCTGTCACAACAACATTCCATCACTTCTATAAAAGTTGTATTTTACATATTATTACTCAACTGAAGATCTAAACATCTCAGGTTTTATAAAAATTATATAATCCACTCTCCAAAATGAAATCCTCATTTAAATGATTTAGCAATGATTAAACAATCCTTAAGCAGTATTTCGTTATTTGTATAATTATTTTCGTCATTTTTCATTATTTGACGCGATGTGGACTCGCGAATATTTGACGAAATTTTTTTCTCCCTCGTAAAAATTTTCAGTGCATTCTGGGAGTTCATGCGTTCACCAGTTTCATAAAATTTATATAATGCATTATCCAAAATGAAACCCTCATTTCTACGATTTAGCAATCTACGAGCAGCTATTTCATTATTGTTACTTTGACCTTTTTTCATTATTCGACGTAATGCTAACTCTCGAATATTAGACGAAACATTTTTGTTCCTCCTAAACATTCTCAGTGGGATCTCAGAGGGTTTCTCTGGGAGTTCATGCGTTAACAAGTTTATAAAATTTATACACTATCCAAAATAAAACCCTCATTTCAACCTTCATTATTTTTGTCACTTCTCAGTATTTGACGTGACGTGAACTCTCAAATATTTGACAAATTTTTTTGTCCTCTCCCTTGAAATATATTTTAGTGCATACTAGGATTTCACATGTTAACAAACAGTTACGCAAAAGTTACTGTATAATACAATCTTTAAAGTAACATTTAACTTCTACAGTATTATACGTCAAAAGTAGTCCACAAGATTCGAGTGAGTTTTCTTTATTCATTATGATATCACGATTCATCCTCCTACTTTTTTTTTATTATCTGAGTATGAAACTCTTTGCATTATATATCGGCATGGTACAGGAAGAAGTGGGCATAAATGATTCTAGTACATGCTAAGTACTCCGGCCTCATTATTTTATTTTATTTATTTTTTCCTAATCAAGGTTATAGGTATGGTGTATTAAACACAGTTCTTTAAACCCAATTTGTGACTGTAATTTCTTCTATTTGTCGAAATATCCACATTTTCTAAAAAAAGGATTCGTCAAAAACAAAATTTATTGAAAGAATAATTACTTATAAAACAGATTATTTTTGAAATAAAAAATGGGAAAACTCAAAAACTTTTCATCTACGACGCAATCTGGAACATATGATTCCAATTTTTCTCTCAGGGGAAAATTTGAAAGTGAAAATAACCCTTGGTGTTATTTTCACATTTTGCATATTTCCTTTCATCACTCATGAAGAAATTTGAAATTTTTAAAATTCAAATTATATGACTTAAAATGAAAAAATCAAAGCTTTGGGTAGANTGATATCACGTTTCGTCCTCCTACTTTTTTTTTTTATCTGAGTATGAAACTCTTTGCATTATATATCGGGATGGTACAGGAAGAAGAGGGCATAAATGATTCTAGTACATGCTAAGTACTCCGGCCTCTTTATTTTATTTTATTTTATTTTTCCTAATCAAGGTTATAGGTATGGTGTATTAAACACAGTTCTTTAAACCCAATTTGTGACTGTAATTTCCTCTACTTGTCGAAATATCCACATTTTCTAAGAATGGGATTCGTCAAAAACAAAAAACAAAATTTATTGAAAGAATATTTACTTATAAAACAGATTATTTTGGAAATAAAAAATGGGAAAACTCAGTAACTTTTTATCTATGAAGCAATCTGGAATGTATGATTCCAATTTTTCTCTCAGGGGAAAGTTTGAAAGTTTACCCCCCTTGGTGTTATTTTTACTTTTTACATATTTCATTTCATCACGCATGAAAAAAATTTGAAATAGTTGAAATTAAAATTATATTACTTAAAATGAAAAAAATCAAAGCTTTGGGTAGATTTGGTTGCATTTCTCTTGGGAAATGGAAACGTCATTTTTTAAAAATTTTATTCTTCAGAAACTACTTGACCGATTCAGCTCAAAATCATATAATATATTTTATGAATATTCTTTCAAGTCATGAAGACCGACAGTTAGTTTGCAATAATCTGATCATTAGAGCAAAAATTAACTAGATTTTATTTTGAATACTGTACACCTGATTTTACTACACAAGGAAAAAAATATTCTGGTAAAATTACCTTACTAGGACATATCTGGTAAAAAAAATATCATTCTAGTTAATAAGACATAAACAAACAAACAAAATATACGGTTTTTCAACCATTCGTTTTGCAGTTTCTCCGTTTCTATTAAATTACAGCTCTCATCACTTGACATTTAATTCAAATTATAAAACTGAAAAGTAAATTTAATCGAATGACTGGTTTTTATGCCTTTTTCTAAGGTATCATGATAAATATATTAAAATTTATCCATTAACTAAATTTTATCACATATTATAAATCCATAAGTTATTGTTAATTTTAAAAGAATTAATACCTAGTACATCGGTAAAAATTATAAAGTATTCTGGGGCTCCCATAGATTCAGAAATGAGTGGATTTTACCATATTCTAGTCATTTTGACCAAACTTTTTTTCTCGGTGTACCTACTAAGTATCTCTTATGGATTCTTTCCAACTTTTGTTTTGGAATTGGAATTGATAGAGGATTGTTATTTTTCTGTTAAATACAATTTCTAGCTCATTTTGTGTACTTAATCAAAAAATACTTTTACAATCATAACTAATGACTTACACAAAGGGTAATTTGTTTTTACTTTATTGCTGTTTTTTTTGTTATATGAAGGAAAAAAGGAGTGAAATTGAATTGTTAAATTTAACATGACGGAATGAAGAAACTATTGTATAAATATTCAAAATTAAATAAAAGATATTTTTTTACCCTAACAAAGCAAAACATAAGGAAGTGAACTAGTTTAGCAATGACTTTTATTTACGAATTGAGCTTTTGTTTATTACAATTCGTATTGTAGTTTTCATCGGTAATTCTTAGTAATTGTATTTACTTTTATAAAAAAAAGGAAATGTTATTACAAATTAATTCTTGAGCAGAACAGAAGGTAAGTTTTTTTTAAAATTTATTTTTATTTAATTCTAGAATTTCAGTTCAGTAATTTTCGTTTATAATACGAGAGAGAAAAAATGAGGTAATTACAATGAGTGTAACTGAAACAATGCATCAAAAATGAAATCATGAAGCAAAAAATAAATTAATTAAAAATAAGTTGAAAGTGATTCTCTTAATATTTGTGACCAAGAGAAAACCAAATTAAAAGTAAAAAAAAATGTCTTCCTTTATTTGGTTTCTCTTAGATTCATTGAAAATATAGCAAACCCATAAAACGTATCAAATCATGCAAAAATAAATACTGGAATGAGTCAAATGAAAATATGTCAAATGCACGATAGATTTTGCATTTACAAGGCACTATGAGACTATCAGCACTAGCGTTAACCACTAATAACTTTCAATAAGTTCGATAAATAATACAATTTATTAGATTAAACAAACAAAACAGATGTTCAAAAATCAAAGAATATTGTTCAAAGATTTAATAAAAATTGATGAAGGAAATACTTTTTAACAGAATAATATATAAATTAATCTAAAAGAAAAAAATTGATCTTTTGAAAAATTAAAAATTGTGTTTTTTTTCTTGAAACATTACAGAAATTTGTTAATTCTCTTAAATTCTTGAGAAAGTTTGTAAGTTTTTCATTCACGTTTGATCAAATTTGGTAAGTGTTTTGAAAGCGATGTAGTAAACATTTACTGCGACCAAATAAATAAATTATTGAAAATCTTTCCCCTATTAAAGAAGGATGTTCCATATTTCTTCAATGTATAGTTATCGTTAATGAATAGTTATTGTCAAGGTATAGTAACATTTTTATTAAAAACGTTGTATACAAGAAAAGTATACAAGAAATTTTTTTAATGTGGAAAATGCAGAAACATTATTTAAATCTTTCATTTAATTAACGAGATTAATCATAGAAAATGAATGGTTTGTAATAAAGTTATTTGTCGGATGGAGTTAGCATTTTGTTAGGAGACAATACGTTTTTGAGAAATTTATTAATCTTTGCACTGAGTGAGGTCAATATTCAGCTCAATAATTGATGTTCAGTACATAAATTTTCTATTCTCTCTTAAAAATTAATTTGTTGCTAAAGTGCGTAGATTCGAACTTAATATTTAAAGATATTATAAAATTTGAATTAAAGGCATTTATTACAGATAACTTTTCTGCATGCAGGATACATTTTTCTACATATAGGATACACTATTCTACATAAATAAAGCATACAGGATTCGTATTAAATAACAAATGACAAAAACGGAATAAAAGCTTCATTCGAATTGATTTTTTACTGCAGTTTGATTGCTTAACTTATTAAAAATATACTTGTATCTAAATGGTTAAGAATAAATTTTTTTTAAGCTTATCGAATAATGAAAAAAATATTATTACTTGCTTTGTGTATATTTAAAAACAAAAAACAAAAAGTATTAAACAGCACAAATAAGCACCATATTATCGTCTATTTCTCAAATATGAAATACCTCAAACGCAAAATGTTTCAATACGTCTCCCACTTAATGCTATCTGAAATGTGTTTGGTTTAATTAACTATGGGCTTTAGGTATCGCAATTGTCATTAAATATTTAATTATTGAAAGGAAAAATTGTTTATTTTTATTAAATTAGACTGATTCAAGAAGCTGTCTTTATTTGTGTCTGTTAATAATTATAATTTAGGTATTATTCAACATGTTGATTTTTATCTATTTTGGCAAATTTCTCTGATGAAAGAATGTGGTCAAAACTAACCTGAATATGGTAAAATGTACCTTGTTTCTGGCCCTGTGGTAACACCAAAATTTTTACCGAAGCACTATTTTGATAAAATTAAAAATAAAATATGGTTTTATAAAACTTTTTACGTCATTTTAAAGCATGTAGTCTTACATGGAAAAGATAAAATTTGAGCGAAACGACTCTGAGAAATTGAATTTTTAATACATGACTTCTTTAAAATTTAATTTTTCAAGAGCTATTCAACCGACTTTGCTCAAACTTTGTATTTTGCCGTGTAAAATTACATGCTTTAAAATGATATAAAAAACTGTATACCTTACAGTTCAAAATGTTTTCGACTGTTATTTAATAAAATAATAAGAAAACAATTAATATTAACTAAAGTTTATTTCATGAATCAAATTATCTTTGGATAAAGAAATTTTAAAATTGCGGGCAAATTTTTAAAAATTCGCTTAAAAAGTTCTCATATGACAAAATACGCAAAAAAAATTAACATTAAGGGGTACAAACTTTGAACCCGTCCTCTGACCAAACTACGGGGACCTCCAATATTTTGGGGGTTAAAAAGCGAAATACATTGAAAAAAAAAAGGCATGCTTATTTATAGAAAATACGTTTCTGGGTTTGATTTCATAACTAGAAATATCGTCAGTATTATTTAATTAGCTTATTAGAGGTCACACCCTCGAACCATTAAGATTGAGTATTAAAATGTGAAGATCCAATTAATTACATCAAAAGTTATTCAGGGTGGTCTTTTATTGGGTGTTTTCTTGGTGGTCTTTTCTTTCAATCCAGCATAATGTTTTGGAGAAAGCTCTATCTTAGCTTTAGTTTTTTTTTTAAATTGAGAACTCCGAAGGCTTTTTAAAATGAACACTATTTTTTTAAGAAGAATAAAGTGCGAAAATAGAATTTAATAATTAGATTTACTGAAAGTTAAGCAAAACGTGATCAATTGGTATATTCATTGTTACACATTTTACAACCTTTACTTTAAATAGAAATAATAAGTAATGCTGCGTTAAAGTTTCGAGGGGAGAAAATTGCAGAAACTAGAGAATTTTATTTGGTTTTTAATGTTTTATTTCATTTTTAATGATCCAATTTTTATATTTCTTTCCATAATATACTTTTTAAAAAGTTAATTATTTTCACCTTCTTACTTGTTTAATTTATAAGTTTTATTACGAATCATGTTTTTTTTCTTTAACTTAATACATTCATTTGCAATGCACAAATGATTAAGGGAAATTGTTCAATATGTAAGTTTTATTATGAATGTTTTTTAAAAATAGCGGGGATCATTAAAATCTTCCGCTACATTTCATAAGGGGACTACAAACATCGCAAATACATTTCTGATACTTTGGAAATCTAGTGCTGTATTATATTTATGACATATGAAACTACTATTTTTAAAGAAGAGAACAGAACAAAAATTTATTTTTAAAATATCAAAGTCTATCTCATTTCTTTGTAAAAAACTGTGGTGTAAAGGTTTTTTTTTCATGTCAAGTTAACAAGTTCACGGAGAAAAAGCAATCTGATAAAACTACCGTTTTGTATGATAATGACATTTCCCGAAAAACCCTTCCGAATTCTGATAATGAAGCTAAAATATATGGTATTTAAAAATTTATTTGATAGTTTTTCCGTTCATAGGGTGATAGTTTTATGAAAATTCTGATTTTAACAATATTGCTGTAATATTGAATATGGTTTTAAAATTTAGTAATTTACAAATTGCTTTCATTTAGTAAAAAAATAATTTAACTAAAAATAATTTAAATAATTAAAAAGTAAATTTATTAGTATTTAAAAAAAATAATTAAAAAGTAAATTTAACCGAATAAATGATTTTTATGCCATGCTATAAGGTATTATAATAAAATTATCAAATTTTATCACATATAATGGAACTTGGCACACATAATTTTTATCACACATTATTGTTAATTTCACCAAAACTATTACTAAAGCGCTTTGGTGAAAATGTTTTTACAGGTTCAGTGTTTTTACAGAGCAAGAAACATAGTAAATTTTATCATATTTTGATAGTTTTGACCACACTTTTTGATCAGTGAGTATGTGTGCATCCTAGATTAATAATTCTTACTTTATAATGAATCGTAAAAATAACTTTACTTGCTCATATATTTATCATATCTTACTATTATTATAAGTTTCAATGTTACTGTATTCTAAAAAATATGATAGCAACTTTACACAAAACACAAAATCTTTTCTTTTTTTGTGTCTTATTTTGCTTTGCTTTCCTTCAATTCACCAGGAATTATCATCTGTTCTTGGTGTAGCGAAGTACCAATAACCACGTAGTGGACCAGAATGGCTTCATCATGATAAGCGCCGTACGTAAAAGGTTAAAATTTATTTCGGTGTAAAGTTGCCGGTATTTCTCGGATTTTCTTTTACAGTGTACAGTTTTCCTTTTCTTCTGTGGATTTTAAAATGTTTTCTACGTAACGAAGTTAGCCATGGAGGCTTAGGGAATAGAGCGTTCGCCTTCCAACGAAGTGATCCAGGTTCAGATCCTAACGATGGCTGTTTGATACGAATTCCTCACCCGGATCGCACCGACCACAGTGTTAACGTAAAATATCCTCTGTGGTAGACGGGTGATGGGTTAGAGTCCCCTTGCCATCAAGCTAACCGTGTATGGGTTTCGTCATTTTCCTCTCCATGTGATGCAAATGCGGGTTGGTTTCATCGAAACGTCCTTCACGGAGGCAAAATTTTGCCCAAAGCTTAACGCAGGAGTTCCCTTGTCTTCTGGATTGGGTTCAAAATTATTATGCTACCGAATTGAACATTGGGTAGACGTAGACCAAAAATTGGATCGGCTGTTCAACGACGGTTATAAAATAAAATATATAACGAAGTAAATGAAATGTAACACGCTCAGTAGGTTATATAGAATCTTTTGAAGCACATAAATTTATCGCAACAGAAATATCTTTAAAGTAATATGCATGATATTATAAGTAATTAATAAATTAGAAACCTTTCTCAAGTGACTTGAATGTGACGTTTTGTGCTTTGTAGATTAGAAACTATATTATTGAGCACATTTAAAAACTCATGTACTTGCAATTCCATTTTGTATGATTGGGCATTAGAACAGTGCATAAAATTTTTTTAAAATTAAAAATATGACTCTTCACTCTCAGATATAAAACTCTCACTTTTGACGATTCAGCTGTTGAGTATTAAAAGTTGAGCAGTCCCGAAATCACCTGATTTAAGAGGAAACGTTAGCTCTCAAATATAGTACGGAAATGCTTCTTCAACTTGGAACCTCATCGGAGTGTATTGTGGGAGGAAATAAACAAGAATGAAGACTAGACGATCGAAACTAGACTGACGAAATAAGCCCAACTGCTGTTTGGTGGGCAAAGGAGTTGGTCTCATATCAAGACGATCCCAGGTTCAAATCCCGTTCCTTGCGTGTCCGCAATTTTTCTCTCTGTTATATTTGCCATTGTGTTGTTGGGTGTCTTGTTCGTTGCTCTCGGAAAAATGATCAACAATATCACCCGCTAGATACCATGAGACATTACGAGTGCCTATCTTTTATAGAAAAAAAAGAATGGTGAAACATTTCTTCACTTTTGACGAATTTTTTTTCATCGAAGAAGTAACGATAGTTATATCGTCACTTTGACGAAATGTTCATCCGGAGCATATACCAGGAAACTGTTTCGTCAAAACGAAAACTGTTTCGTGAAATTTTAGAGTCCAGTTTTGTTAGTGATTTAAAACTAATTTTTTTCAAGACAAATAATTCATTTATTTATTAAAATATTCGTTCAATATATAATATAATTTATATACATATTTATGTATACTGTTATATAATATTTTTATATTTGTTTAATTATCATAATTATAATAATTCGTTTCCGCAAATAAGTGATGATAGTTAGATCGTCACCTTGACGAAATGTTCTCTTGTAGATTATACTAGGAAAGGGTTTAGTCAAATACGAAGAAAGTTCAGTGTCCATTTCTAGCAGTGATTTAAAACTAATATTTTTCTATGCAAACAAAGAAACATACTTGAAAGCGTAAAGGTAGCTGTTTCGAATCCCGCTGTTACGCTGGATCTATTCTTTTGCCGTCCTTCTTCGTATTGTGCTATCTGTCCTTTTATTTAACAAAAGTTAATAAGCCTAAATCGAGCACACAAGCCTGCAAATGTATGTAATTCCAATAAACAATAAACAATAAAACATACTTGAAACTTCTAAAATTGCCATATTTCCGTATATTTATTTGCTAAAAACATCATATATAAAACTTTCCCACAAAAATATATACATTTTCATAATGTCAAATGAGTGAAATAAACTAAGTAAAAAAAATTCAAATAAAATTCGCCCTGAAGTCAATTTTAAATTTTTGTTCTAGTTTTATTTCTAGACATTAATGTTAACAATTTAGTTTAAAACTTACCTTTTCATGAGTGTGGTTAAAGTTTTCTTACCACATATTTGATGTATGGTAATGTGGGCCATAAAATAAACTGAGCATGGAATGACTTTTATCATCGTTAAAAATATTTTTAAGCATTGTAGTGCATAAGTCAGCTTTTCACAAACTGTTGAAAGCAATTACTCTCTTACAACTTTCTTCAGCCATTAAAAGTACTAACATAAATTAAGGGAAAGTACTTCGAACTTTCCAAAAAGCACTAAAAATAGAATTTTCAGTAATAATTAATTTTAAAGGTCTTCAAAATTCATTCCATTCATAAACTTATTTAGCCAATGAAGTTTTAAAATATTGACGGTAACTTTCTTTTTAAAACATGATATAAATCATATTAATGTTAAAATAGGAACAAGCTTAAAAAATATTGAAATTTATTGTACTAATATTTATTCTGCTAATTTGAATATTTCGTATTTTCAATACGAATGTTTCGTATTTTCGTATCTCAATACATAATCGTTTACAGATCGTATTTTTATATTCAAATGAAGAAGCATAATTGTAACTTTTATTTTAAAGTTTTAAGAATTTCCAAACTTATTTATTAGCTTTATTTGGATGCTTATTTATAACTAACGTAAATTTGTTTTTTCTTGCATTTATTAAACAATCATATTTTCATATTTTTTTTACGTCTTATGACTCATTTTTGTTTCCATGTAGCAAATAATAATTTATCAAATTAAATGATTTAATTACTATGCATTTTTGATACAATTTCTATTCATCAATACAAATTTTTTAGTAATTAATATTTATCTTACATAGAAATTAAATTAAACTCAGTGGTAGAGGCATTCCAAGAAGGAGCAAGGCCATCAAATATTCTCGTTCTTGGCCTACGAGATTCAGGAGCAGACGTTCCAGTTGGGTGGTCAGCATAACACTGAACCCCAAGTGTTTACTGCCCAAGCAGGCTTGATACTCATTTCATTGGCCCATTGAAGAGGTGAAAGACTGAACCAATCTGACCCGCTCTGAGGACATACCCTTATAAAAGAAAAAGGTGTTTCTGAGGTTGTTTTGAGGTTGATAGATGCAAAAAGATACACATGAGGTAGAAAATAATGTTATGTTTTGCACGAAATTTAATCTCATTAATAAACCTCAACTTCAACTTCATTTACCCCTCACAAAATCAACCTCATATATTACTCAGAAATAATTTTAGATTATATCAGATGAAATTATTCATAGCTCAAATATACGTATTTGCTTGAAGTGCAGAAAAAATTAATACGCACACCTCAGAAACAACCTCCCTCAGCTGGTTGCTCTAAAGTAGATTTCCTTCAACAGATTCAGTAAATTCATGTGGGAAAACAACTTCAAACACTTCGCTTATACACCTTTAGAGGTTGATATTTTAATTATGTTTTTGAAATTAACTTCAAATTAACCACAAATCGCCTTTTTCACCTCAAAACAACCTCGTGTAAATCTGAAAAACACCTTCATTTTTGAAAGGGTAACCTCATACTTGTGGTATCGGAGTGCTACCAATTTTGCATACAAGATACCTGAAAAGTCGCCACTTTCAAGTTAAGTGCGGTCTTGCAATAACGTTTCTCCTATCCAAAAGTTTGAACTCTATCTATTTATGAAGGTTCAAACTCTTGTAATAATTTTCAAAGTTATCAATAATTTTAAAATTTTTTTTACTTCATTTTAAGTTGCTCAGATTAGTTACTGCATGACAAGTGAATGTACATTTGGAGTAAATATGAAAATTGCCTAGAATAAGAAAGTTAAAAACACATTTCAAGATTATTAAGTATTATTTTAAGTAAAATGTATACAGTGGAATAAATGATAACTCTCTAGTCATAATATTTTATTTTACAACCGTTGTTGAACAAACGAGCGAATTTTCAGTTTATGACTTCCAATGTTCTACTCCGTATCCTTGCAATTTTGAATCCAATTCAGAAGACAGGGGAACTTCTGGATCACCTATTGGGAGAAATATATTTGCTTTCTCTGAGAATTTTTCGATGGAACTAACCAGCAGTTATGTTAATGGAGAGGAAAACTACGAAAATCTTCCATGTTAGCTTAACGGTAATTGGAATCTAACACATAATCAGTCTCACCACTGAGGATATTTTACGTCAGCACAGTGGTCGGTGAGAGCTGGGTCCGGAATTCGAAAACAGCCATCGCTAGGATTCAAACTCGGCTCACATCAAACGGAATCGAGAGTTCTATCACCTGAGCCCCCACGGCTCTTTATCCATAATATTGTCAAAAGCTGATTAAAGTGATATTTTCTCGAGAACTAAGCATCTTTTATACGGTGGTCATTGCATTCAACGTCTTAAAATAACAACTCAACATTTAAAATACGCAATTTTATAACTGTCAAAGGCATTTTGTTCTAAATAATATTTGCTCTTTTATTTAATTTTATAACCAGCGTTAAACAGTGGATCCAATTTTGAGTTTCCGGCTATGTATGGTAAACACCGTGGTCTTACCGGTATATGATGAAACAGGTACTCAGAATGCTAGGTAATTGACCGTTGCATTATTTACATTTTATTAAAAGAGTAGAGTCGGAAAATTAAGAAATATATCACACTTGCATAAATATGTCCACCCAGAAAACAAGGGAACTCCTGGATCAAGCATTGGCCTTATTAAGTATTCTAGCTTTCGTGTGGTTATTTTTGATGAAAATGACTCGTATTTGCGTTACAAACAAAGGAAAGCCATGAAAATCTCAGGTGGGCTAGAGCATGGCTAGCATGGGTTGGAATCCTCTAGCCCTTTGGCTAGAGGATTCTAAATGATCAGTCTACCATTGATGATATTTTACGTTAGCACTAGGGTCTCTAAATGATCAGTCTACCATTGAGGATATTTTACGTTAGCACTAGGGTCGGTAAGAACCATGTGCAGCATTCATATATTCAATCCAGGGCAGGCATTCAAGCCAGGGTCACCTTGTTTGCAGGCGCGAGTTCAAGCCCATGAGCAGCCGTGGCTCTGTTTGAACCTATTTTCCCCCCTTTTTAACCGGCGTTGAACAGCTGACCTAATTCTGCGTTTACAAAATTTAACTCCGTATCCTTGTAGTTTTGAATCTGAGAAAGCAAAAGAGCTTTAGGATAAAACAGTGGAACAAACTAGCCTTTATAGAAAGAAGAACTAATTTATATTTGCGTTACACGGAGAGGAAAACCACTGGAACGCTCGACGGTCAACCCGATTACAAAGGGATATAAACCCATGATCCTTCTACCACTAAGGATCTACCAATGTGGTCGGTGCGAGTCAGGAGCAGAATCCGTTGACCAGATTCTGATTTTCACTATTACAAAAAAAATGATGACAAGCTTTTAACTCATATGACTAAACGATTACAGACGTGTGCCATTTTCAAAAAAGGCTATGGACCACGAAACTGAATCATAATCACTCACGCAATACTTAATGATTCTTCAGGAAAAGTTTGTATAAACAAACAGTAACAATTCGAGAAAATAGTATTTTAACTGTCTTCTTAAAATTATTATGTGATAGTTATTTTAAATGAAACATGTAATGTTTTTTTCCGAGTATATATTTTTTAATCACCATTTAAACAAAATATCTTTCTGGGATTAAATTTTTAAACAAAGCGTGAAATAAAATGAATAAAAATAATCTTTTGCTGCTAACTTTACTTGTTTATAAATATAAAAATATGTACTTTTCATTTTTTGAAGCCTAAACGATTTTTTTTCAATATGTTATCAACGTATGCTTTTATTATTTTTGTGCGTACTTATTATATTTTGTTTATAACGTTTAAGGGCTTAGAAAAAAATCTCAAATGTAGCAGCACAATTTAATCTTTACAAAAAAAAAGGACTCGGTAACATTTACAAAAAAGAAGTTTCTTTCTTTACATTTTGTGAAAAAGGATTCTACGAAATCGTATTCACAACTTCGCTTAGAGGCACAGCTTTTCATTAACTGTGTTATTTTTATGGAATTTTTTTCCTATTTTAATTAGACGATACTAAAAACGAATTTCTTTTCATGAATAAAGTATAAAAAAAAAGGTTATAAGTCAATTATATAGAGATAAAAATAAAATGAACATTTATTTTTTATAGTTTTTTTAGATAAGAAGATTTTATAAATGTATAATGTATTTAAAAGAGATGAGCTTTCGAAAACTTTGCATAGATTTTAATTTTGAATTTATAATTTTTGTGAAGTTGCTCAATTATATTAAAAAAATCGCTAAATATTTTTAGCACTCTATTTTAAAAAGAAAGAGAATTATCATTCTTCATACTGTAATAATATTTTCTTTTAAATTTTGAAAGGTTCAAACTTCATCTCTTGGACAAAAATGTTATGTTTAATGTCATAATTTTAATTTTTTCACAAGACATTTTGGTGCTGTTTGAAAAAATTAGTGCATGCTGTATCATAATACCATTTCAATTTTCTGCAACTTTAATGTTGTGCCAAATTAAACCATATTATGGTAATTCCTAAATTTATTTACATGATACTAAGGTTCAAATTAAATAAAATCATAATTCAGTTTTATATTATATGAGAGGAATAAGAAATTTGTACTGAATTATATTTTAATGTATCGATGTTATGGTTCAACATTGATTTGTTATTTCAAGAGTATACTTCACGAATACGGGGTTTTTAACATATGTGTCTTTAACTTTAAAGTGATAACTACAGACTATAATTGGGTACTTTTTAATTATCGCCCATTTTTGTAATTTTAGAAACTTTGTCAAAAGTGAAGGACAAAAACATGTAACACAGGGGTTTCAAAATATTGTCTAAGCTAAGAAAAATTTAAAATGATATCATAATCAGTCAAATCATTGGTGAAGAAAGTGGGATGAAAAACAACAACATTGATTTGTTATTTCAAGAGTATACTTTACGAATAAAGGGTCTTTAACAGATATGTCTCTAACTTTAACGTGAAAACTAAATACTGTAATAGGGTATTTTGTAATTATCGCCCATTTTTGTAATTTCAGAAACTTTGTCAGAATTGAAGGACAAAAGCATGCAATTTTAAAATATTGTCTAAGCTGAGAAAAATTAAAAAATCATATCAAATTCCGTCAAATCATTAGTGAAGAAAGTGGGATGAAAAACATCAATCCTGTGATGAAGCTTGAATGTGCTTCAATTATGCGTCCGTGAAACACGTAACGGTTTCCTTACAGCACATGATAGCAGCTGCTATCCTGGATCATAAGTTGTACCAGCCGTAAGCAAAGAGTGTCACACGTGACTCTTGGATGGTGCTAAACGAGTAACTTCTGTGGCAGCAGACTATCTTTATCTAGCCAAATCTCTGCCAAATCTCTGCTAAATCTCTGCCAAATCTGAGCCAAATCTGAATGCTAAATCTCTAGAGCAGGTAAAATGAATGCTGAACCAATACCTCCTAGAAAAGAGAAGGCCTTAGCACGGGTTACCATAAACAAGAAATTTGATCCTTTAGTAGTCCACACGTAATGACATCTTTCTTCTTTTTCATCGACTGCGCAGTTTATGTTCATCACGTCGGACTACCAAATTGATCCGTGCTGTGGCCTTCGTTCTTCTAGGTGGTGTTGACTGAATGCTCAATATCCTTTCCCTGGGAGAGAAGAAGAATCCTAAAAGATTGGCGACATTCTCAAGTGATATTGGGACGCTAGAAGCATAAATGAATTTTATTTAAGACTCTCGTGATTCAATTTATCTGACATTTTTCTTACTGAGGTTCATTTCAATTTCGTTATCTTAATATTCACTGTTCTCGTTTATTGTTCACGAATGATTACTGTGTTCTTATTGTTCAATTATTCATATTACTCATATTTTCGCTTTTTGTACAGGATGTGGACAAAATTATGGAAACACTTCTATACTAATACACTTTTTAATATTTCTCAAGAAATACTTAAAGAAACATTTTATAACTTCAGAAATGTTTATATCATGCGATTTTTCATACTTAACCATGAAGCTTAAAGCTTTTAGAGGTTTGAGGGACCGACATTACGTTGCGAACGAAAATAATGTTTTTGAACATCCTATGCCAAAATATGGGGTGGTCAAAATAATCGAAACACTTCTATACTAATATATTTTTTCTTACTTTCAAGAAATAAAGAAAGAATAATTTCATAACTTCAGAAGTGTTTACATCATGCGATTTCTTATTCTTATCAATGAAAGTTAAAGCTTTTAGAGGTTTGAGGCGCCGACAAAATATTACGAACGGAAAATAGTACTTCGAACATTCTATGCCAAAAAATGTAGCAAATATTTTGTAACTTGTAACAATTATTTTGGTTATTATAGGCAATAATTGACCAAGCATTTGTAAGTCTAACTTAAATATTTATGGTATGAACATTTTCATAAGAAATGAATTGTTTTGTTTTACATGGTGGTTATGGTGGTATGAATTTTTTTGTTTTTGCTTTGTTTACTATATCATTAAAAAGATTCAATAAAATGAAGAAAAAAATTTAGAGCAGTCTAAAATATATGTTTTTGCATTCAAATTTGATAACAATTCGTTTTAAACTGTGCAATATATAAGTAATTAAAGCAATTATTTTATACAGCACATCGTGGAAAAAATTTAACACTCTTTTCTTAATTTTGTAACGGTTGATACGGAAAAAATACGGTTTGAATATCTTAAAAATTTATAATCTTTCAAGCAATTTTGCATGTAGTTTTAGTACTTTTTAAAAGAAACTCAAAATGATAAGTGGTTTTCTAAAATAGGATTTTGTATCTTAAAAAAAAATTAAATGACAGTTGATAATACCCAACAATAAGCGTTCGTACACTGAAATATGATAGTGTAAGGAAGGAAGTCATGCGAAAGAAAAGATACTTTTATGGGGGATGATCAGTAGCAATGCCGGTGTCAGTTTTAGTAAAACTTATTTAATAGAAGGAAATAAATTTGTGGAAAGCTGTATAATTTTGAGTTTTCTTTTAAAAAGTACGGAAACTACTTAGAAAATTGCTTGAAGCTTTCTAAGTTTTCAAGAGACTTAAATCAAACTTTTTTTATTAGTTGTGAAATACGAATCACTACAAAATTGAGATAAAATAAATGTAATTTTTTCCATCTCATGAGCAGTGTGCAAGAGCTACTGTATATCTCATATCTCACACAGTTTTAAACAAATTTAAAAGCTATAATTTTGAATTTAGTTTTATTGATTATTTTTAAAGTTATCCCAAAAAAGCATGATAATTTTTTTTTATAAAAATGTCCACATCTCCATATGTATATAAACTGGACAATTATTGCACATAACAGCTAAAATAATTGTTACAAGTTACAAATTTATTGCTACATTTTTCGACATAGGGTGATCAAAAATACTTGTTTTCTGCACGTAATTTATTGTCGGTCCCTCAAACTTACCTTTAAAAACTTTAAACTTCATTAATAAGTTTGAAAAATCCGCATAACCTAAGCACTTAAAACTTTATAAGATGATTTTTTAAGTATTTTTTTGGAAAGATAAAAGAAAAGTATGTGTTGATATAATATTAATTTGTCCATCCCCTGTATATTTTGCCTGCGTTATATCGATTGACTTCCAATAAAGCCATAAGTTAAAAAAAATGTTTTAATTACTCACCGTTTAACTCCTCTTTTTAAACACTTTATAAGTAGCATTCTATTTTAATAAAAAACTAAGTAAAGTTGAATGTTTAAATAGCAATTATATTGTTAACATAATTGAATAAGTTTTGCAATAAAGATATATTCGTTATTTTCAATGTAAGTATCTGTAAAATTATCACCTTTTCACAGAGTAATTTGAATTTTAAATTTTATCTTCGACAAGAAAGAAACTATCTTAAAAAGCACTACAAATGTAACTTTTGTTACATTTGTAGTGCAGAAGTATGTTTTTATAAATCCCTTAAATAAGGGATCGTTTGCACTTTCTGTCCTTAAGTACTTTAAATACTGTTTCTGAGAGATCTAATGAACAATACAGAGATATTTAAAATGGTTTTAAATACAGCGTGGTGGAAACAATGGAGTTGTCATGTATATATTAGGTAACAACTTAGTCTATGAAAATCAACAAATGAACAGAAATATATGAGATATTCACTGGAGAATTTTAAAATTTATTTTGGAACTTTTAAAATTTATTGATAAAATATAATACTAAGCTAATATACTATGCCCAAACTCAAACCTCATTTTGCTGATTCCTACACTCAAGGGATATTAAGTATCGAAACACTCAATATTTATTACAAAGTTTTCAGTTTTTATTATTATTGGAATCAGCTATGTCACTTAGAAAAAAAGTTCGGTCAAAACTACTAGGATATAATAAAATCTAACGCGTTTCTGCCTCTTTGACAACACGAAAATGCTCAATAAATTTTTGCGAAGCTCTTCGGTCATGATTTTGGCAAAATTAACAATGAAATACAGTTTTATAATATGTAATTAAATTTGGTAAACTTGGTAATTTTATAATAGTACCTTAAAGTATTGCCTTAAAACCATTTAATCAGTTAAATTTACTTTTTAGTTTTGAATGTTTTTTCTAAATATTTGGTAATATGAACTATAATTTTAAAAACTAGAATTTTCTGTAGACCATTATTATATGGGGAACATTACCAAATAAATGGTTTAAATACCACATATTTTCGTTTTATTAACCAAAATTATGTTTTTTTTTCTTCAGAAATGTCATTACAGAAAAAAACGATGCTGGGAAGATGTTATTTATAATGCAGGTATACAGTATGCATTACAACGCTGAGTAAACAGTACTAGCAGTATAAAGTATTTACATGCCAGTCGATTCCCCCTCCTAACTTGAGAATAAGAATATATTTTTATCGTCTGTTGAATTTTAAATTTCAAAATTAGAGCATTTTTCCACAGATATTTGAATAATAAATTCAGCTAGTTTAGCTGACTCTGAAATTTAGATTTAAACTACTTAAAATCTCATTTTGAAATTTTCGCGAAGCTGATATGAATATTTTATTTAATTTTTCCAGCTTTCATAATGCGATTATTTTTATTTGCAGTGCAGTCTAGTAAAAATTTAAAATTTATTGTAAAATTCGTATTACAAGGCATTACAAAAATATATTGACAGAAAATGAAATTGTCTGAATGCCTGTATTCTTCTTACGCTGCGATCAAACAATGAAGAGCATATTTCATAAAATTGTTTACTTTATTATGACTTGAAAGTTAAAATTCATTAATTTTATATGAATTTAGTTTAAATGGATATTATATATTACATTTACAGGAATCTAGAATGAGCTCTGTTTGCTATTTATAAATAAAATAAGTTTTAATTTAGAACTTATCAAACATAAATATAACCTAAGGTTGTAAAATATAAGTTAATTTATCTGAAACTGTATTGACATTAAAATGTCTAAAAATTGGTTTTTATTCAGATTATATATATATATATATATAGGAAAGGACAGTAGGAAATATTTTTTAAGTCCCTTAGTAATAAATATTAGGAAATACAGCAGATTTCTTAATATTTTTCTTCATAATTTTTCATAAAGTTCTAACTAACAAATCATATGCATTTCTGCTAAATGTATTTAATATTTCATTCTTAATTTTTAATAAACATAACTTCAACATCCCCTCCGTGGACGTCTCTACGTCTGTGACACAAAATAATTTTTAATGGCTGTTAAACAATTTAAATGTCATTTTTATGATTTTTATAGTTTTGCCTAGTTAAATGTTTATAGTAACATTTTATTTAGTATTTTTTTAAAAAAAATTATTTTTATAAAATAAGTGACGAGTAAACTTTGTCCCTCAGAAATGAAGTCTCCCTCCATGGACAATTAATATAGTTGGTAAATATGCAATAAAAAATGCATATGCGAAATCCCTATAAGACAGCTGCTGGGTAAGGTAACCATTCCATTTTCTAATGTTACCTATCAGTTGTTTTTGTTCTCTTTGGTGTCAGTTTTGGATTGTTGTGTTCAACTGGGGTTTGGCAAAGTTCTCACCGTATACTCCGCGGACATCATAAAGAAGGTAAGAGAAAATTATTTTACTTTTGATAAATGAATTTTAGATTGCAAAAATAGTATATTTAATAAAAAGAACTGCCCCATTTTTGTAACTTTAAAATTAAAAATCAGAAAAATTCAAGAACTAGTTTTTGTCTCCTCCGTGGACATAACAAGTCCACGGAGGAGAAGACACAGTCAATGGAAGAGACAATGTGTTAGATAACCATAATACAATTTTAATAATTAAAAAACTATTTTCTTTTAATTGATATTTTTTAAAATGGAACAAATGTGTTAATTTGTTTGTATTTTTAAAGAAAATCAATTAAGTTTAACTTTTTCTTATCGGAGAAGTAAATATTGGCAATTTTTCTAAATAATTTCTGTGATGTTTAACATTTTTTTTCTCTTCAAATTTTAGGAAAAAAATTGCAAAACCAAAATTTAAGAAAAGAAAGCAATCAAATGTTCAAATGCAAAAGAGAAGGGAACAGAAAAAACTTAGTATGAGACAAGCTAGACAGAAATTAAAAGAAAACCCTATATTGTTTGAAGAAAGTGAAAAAAAAAGAGCAAGAAACTTTAAAATTTGTATCAGAAAAAGATTTAACAGAAAAATCGTGATTAAATGTACTTAAATTTCTAGAAATTGATAGAGCAAGCCGTTTGTGCCCAGGGAAAAAAGAAACAATAACAAGAAGAAAAGAGAAAAAACAAAAACGTTATTTGGATGACAGTATGTTTAACTTGCATAAAATGGTCACAAAAGAGTACCCTCAACACTCAACTTTCATGTGGAGTCTGAATTATTATTTCAATAGTCTTTACATTTTAATTTATTAATATTCAGTAAGAGTTACTTAAGAAATTGTACACCTAGGTTAAAAATGGATGTTTCCTTTCATAGCAGCATGATTAATTGGAAGTAGCTCCATCTCTAATAATGAAATATTTTATTATTTACTTATTAAAAACTTACCCAATAATTAATGAATTAGTCTTCATTGATATTTTATATTTTATAACATAAAATATAATCTCCGTTGACTATTACATCTCCTTCGTGGAAAAGGCAGAATTTAAAATATTTTAAATCTTGTAAAAAATAAAATAGAAAACTTGACTATTCTTATAAGAGCATATAAAAAGAATAAATAAAGGCATTTATGTCATTTTTATCACTTTTTTAATTACTTTAATTCAAGAAAATTTTTTAGTCTATTTATACCTTTTCAATGAGAATGACCCACCTGGGCTTGTCCAAATATAATTTAAAATTAAATACAATTAATATATAAACTGGTATTAATATTAATTAGAAATAACACAAATAATATTAATAGGAAATAATACTAATATTATTAAATATATTGAAATAGCAACTGCTGAGTTATTATGTTAGACGATAAGTACAGGTCCGTTATAGTTAAATAAGCTGGATATAAAAGGCGCCTCATGAAGCGAGTTATAGACTAAAAAGGCTTACAACATATTTTAAATTAATCTGATATAATGAGTTATAAAAATACAATAGTAGCTAAAAGTAAAATGATTTAACACATTGTCAAACTTAAAATCTGCACATTTAGATTTAAATAGGTTTTCGGAGTTAAGAATTTCTTTTGCATAAAAAATTCTTACTTTAATAGTTGATAAACCTACACCTTTTTTGTAAAAGATACTATGTTGTTATTCTTGCACAAAGAAAAAACATTTACTTACGATTATGAGAAAAAATGAAAACAATAAGCGTGTCTTTATTTTATTATTCAAAAGTTATGATAAAGGGAAAATTAATATCATTGTTTAAATAATAAATATTTTCTCAATTTCGTAAAACTCTTGAAATATTGCTTTAAAAAAAATGCTTTAGAGAATTCCGATAGCTACTGTAAAAATCTATTCTAAGATTGAATGAAAGAAATTGAATGGAATTTGTGGTGATAATAAATTAATCAGTTCGTATATAAAGCTATTTTATGAATATGAAATAAGTCTTTTTCAATTTGCAGTTGAAATTGTTTATGAGTGATTATTTAAGATCAAAAGGATTTTCTTTGCAATTGGTTTTGGTAAAATTTATAACTGCTGTAATAAAAATAAATGAGAAAATGATTTAAGCGAATTTCTGCTTCAAAAAGCTAATCATAACTTATCAGAGAAAACATTTGATGTTAAATTTAAAAATAAATCTTCCTTTAAAAACTATAATAGGATAAATCACTTTTATAACATTTTTATTTAAGTTACTGGATTTTTAAGTCAATCAAAAGTATCGAACATGAAACGTACGTGATTTATAACGATCATTATAGTAAGTAACACCCACTTAACTGATATGCTTTTGAAATATATATATATATATTTCAAAAGCGTATATATATATATATATATATATACGTATCATTTCCATTATTTGGCGGCACACAAAAGTGCCGCGGCACAGTGGTTGAGAATCACTGCGTTAGAACATACTCGTATTTCGATTTCCTGAAAAAAAAATTGCGATTTCAGAAACTACGTGAAAATGGGTAGCAATAATTATCTAAAAGTCATTTCGACGAAATCACCACACACGAAGAGCGTCAATAATAATGTCGAATCAAAATGTTGGGATTTACAAAACTATGCGTGAATCCGTTGCATTAACCATTGAGAAACTACANTATATATATATATATATCATCACCCTATTTTGACGTGCTTTTATCGAAATATTTTTTGATTAATTTATTATTTATGTCAAGCAAATTCTTGTTATTACATGTTTTTTTTTTTAAATTTTAATTATAAGGTACTAGAAAACAGTTTTAAATAAACAATTTCTAATTCTAAATTATCAAATTATATGCGATTTAAAATGTAAAGGAAATAGGAACATTGTATATTTAAATTTTTCGAATTGCTTAGCTTATTGTTGAATTTTTTTTTTCGTTGAAAGGTTTAATTATGCGTATTTTGAAGAGTTTTTGTTATTAATTAACTATTAATTATTATTATTAATTATTAATGCAACTATTAACTATTAATGAATTTCTTAACTATTAATTAACTATTAACTATTAATGAATTTCTTAACTATTAATTAACTATCAACTATTAATGAATTTCTTAACTATTAATTAACTATTAACTATTAATGTATTTTTTTAACTATTAACTATTGATGAACTATAAATGCATTTTTAAATATAGGAAATACAAAAGTTAGGATTTTTTCTTTAAAAAGAAATTAAATTGTAATTAGAAAAATTACTTTTTTTTCACCCCATGTATCTTAACTAGCCGATATTTCTAATTGCTATTGATTTATACGGTAGCTCGAGAGTGTAACACAACTTATTTAAAGGAAATAATCAATCATTGAAAATAAGGGTCTTTTTATGTCAAAGTTTACTAGCAGCACGTCATTTTGTAGATATAAGAAACCATTCCATTTTCGATTCTGCTTTGACTTAAATTTATGTATAAGGGAAAAAAAGTTTTCGTGTTACGTGGGCTTTATTGATTATGGTATCTGGTTTATTTATTATTTAGTAACACAATACCTTTTAAATAAATGAAGATAAAGCTCTTAATTTATTGAATGATGGCTAGACATGGATTAAACTAGAAGATATGAGCATTGTTTGCTACAAACTATATAACGGAAACAAATATAAAACAAAAAAACTGAAGATAGTTTGAATGTTTTGAGTTTCATAAGTTTCAGTGAAGCAATAAATCTGCAGTGAAAGAATGTTATAGAACAGTGAAAAGTTAATAGGAATTAATACTAATTGAAAAAAAAAATAGAATGAAGGAATATTTACGAATTCATAGTGAAGTAATGAATGCGAGTAAAAAGAGAGGATTAAAATAAATGTTAAAATTAGCACCAACAAGAATAAACGCTATCAAATTAGAAAAGAAAAAACTCGAATAGGAATAAATACCATTATTTATAAAAGAATTAAATATGTATACAGAGTGCAGGAAAAAATACTATTACAGATTAAAAAAGGAATACAAATAGAAATATACACAAATTACACTTAGAGAAAGAACTAACACGAATACTAATATAAACAATTATGAATTTAGACTGAAGAAATAAAAACGAGTAAAGATCGAAAGAATAATTACAAACAGGAATGAATAAGAATGCAAATAAATACAATTAGGAATTAACTAGAGGGAATAAATGTTAAAGATCGAAACCATAGAATTTAAAATAAACTTAAATAAATATAGATTTTGATAATTTTTTTGAATTCTCGAGAAGGAACTAATAATTCACGAACAGACTCAGTAATGAGCAATTATGAATTTTGAGAGAAGGAGTAAAAACGAATAAAAATTGAAACAATAACTACGAATAAGAAAAAAATAGGAATACAGATTAAGTATTTAAATACAACTAGGAATAAACTAGAATTTAGAATGAGGGAATAAATACGAAGATCAAAAACATAGAATGTAAAAGCATAGAATTTAAAATGAACTTTAATAAACATAGATTTTGATAATTTATTTTTGATTTTTGAAAAATAATAAATCGTGGAAGAAGAAAAAAGCGAATATGAGCAATTATGAATTTAGATTGAAGTAATTGAAACGAATACAAATAAACAGGAATCTAGATTAATTATATAAATATAATTGGTAATAAACAAAGAATGAAGGAATAAATACGAAATATTGAAACCACAGAATTCAAAAGAACTTAAATAAATATTGATTTTGATATTTTTATTTCTTTTTGATTTCCTAGAAAGAACAAACCTTGAAAGAACAAACACGAATATGAGAATATGAATTTAGAGTGAAGGAATAAAAACGAATACAAATTGAAAGGATAACTACAAATAAGATTACATACAAATACATATAATTACACATAAAAGTAAATAATGATTGTATTTTAATTATGAATAACTAGAATATAGAATGAAAGAATAACTACGAAAGAACGAAACAATGAAACTCAAAATTGGCATAAAAATGAAGATTTTAATCATTTTTTATTTTTTTTTTCTTAAAAGAACCAACTCTTTTCCATTACCTTTACATTATTTTCTGCAAAACAGCAGACACTCTTTTAAAATAAATGTGGAAAAATGATTCGATTTTTAAAAAAAATAATTTAACATATTAATTTGATTTTGTGAGATCAACACGCATACTTTTTTTACTTTCTTAAGATGGAACAATTCTCTAATACAGCTCCGTTACGAAGCAATATATTCTACACCGAACTGATTTTAGAGAACCTTTAGAGAATGAGATAGTCTTGTAGGGTGAATTAGCTGTCACGATCTGAGCAAATGATATAATCTGGCGTAGATGCATCAAATACACCGAGTAGAGCAATGCGTCTCTTTAAAATGCTTTAATGTTTTCTCGACTTATCATGATACACCATTTGGTTCGTAAATTAGCTTGAAGATTTCTCCTGCTTTAAAATTGTATCGAAAATAAATCGTTAAAAAAACAGTAAAGTGAAATTCGTTGATTTCTAAATTTCGATGTTGATTGGATTGGAAAATTGAAGAAATTCATCAAATTGAAAAATAATGTGTCCGAATACTTTCACTTTGATGAATTTCTTTAAATATATTCTACGCCTCGATAATAGCAAATTGACTCTAGTAAAATGAAACATTTATTTCATTAGTTAATTTAAACATTTTCAGTAGTTAAGCATTTTCATTCTCTGCTAGAAAAGCTATTATTGTAGGCCATATTTAAAAATTTTTTTTTGAAATTGATGCGTTAGTTAACTTTAAACGTTTTCATTCTCTTGCAGAAAAACTATTTTTGTAGGGCATATTTAAAATATTTTTTTTATTTGAAATTGATGCGTTAGTTAACTTTAAACATTTTCATTCTCTTACAGAAAAGCTATTTTTGTAAGACATATTTAAAATATTTTTTTTCTTCAAATTGATGCGTTAGTTAACTTTAAACATTTTCATTCCTTGACAGAAAAGCTATTTTTGTAGGACATATTTAAAACTTTTTTTTTGAAATTGATGCGTTAGTTAACTATAAACGTTTTCATTCTCTTGCACAAAAGCTATTTTTGTAGGGCATATTTAAAATTTTTTTTTTCGAAATTGATGCGTTAGTGATGCGTTAACTATAAACATTTTTACTCTCTTACAGAAAAGCTATTCTTGTAGGGCATATTTACAATTTTTGCTTTGAAATTGATGCTTTAGTTAACTTTAAACAGTTTTATTCTCTTACAAAAAGGCTATATTTGTTGGACATATTTAAAATATTTTTTTTGCAATTGATGCGTATTGTTCGATATCATTGCAACTAAATTATGTTAAATAATGGTGCTAATGAAAATTTAAGAACTTCAAGGGGTTTCTTACACAGTTAAACCTAAATATAATGATCTTAATGATTTCTGCTTTTTTTCCTTTGCATCAGGCATAGTTTAAAGCTTCTTGGTCAACTTAAATGAAGTTCGCCAGGAATAAACTGTATTTCTGGTGAAGTTTAGTCTGATGCAACTTGAGTATCACTAAAATCTACAACCGATTTAAATCTTTCGCTTTGTTTCGTCGAAATACGAATTTAAGAATGAAATAAAAATTATCCATATACATTGCTGGTTTCTTTACTCTATTTAGGTTTTGAGTTTCGTTGAATACAGGTTCGGATATATTTCCAGCCTCTCGGTTTTAAAATTACTGTGTTCTACTGAAATTAACATTTCAGAGCAGGAGTTTGCTAACGTACGCGTTTCTTAAGTGAAAAACTCATTTGCTTTTAAGGAAGAAAGATTACATGATTGGTTTATTGTCTTCAAATAAAACTGTAAGAAGGTTAATTTTTGTAACTTACAAGCCAATTATAAATTAAGTAAGCAGTTTACAATTGACAAGAGAGATATAATTGAAAAGAAGTTAAAATTTAGAATTAGCCATTTGCAAATAAAAATTTATAATTAACATGGCAGTAATAAAGTGTATCTTCGCACTAAAAAAGCAGCTTTAAAATTAACAAATCAACAAGACAGTAAAAAGGTTCATCAATTAGTGTGTTCCTGTAATATATAAAATCCGGCATTGTATAGAATACTTTGTCATTGTATATAATGCTTACAATTGGTGAGAAAAGTATAAAATTATTAATATTTATCGCATTGCTTAGTTATTCTAAAGGATGACTAATGATAAAGGGGTGAAGTATGAAAGGACTAATATTTCAAGCGCATTGCTTAGGAAATCTATAAAAAGGCTAATGTAATCTACTGGCTTTCTATACAATAACTAGACAAAATACTCGCATATAAAAATTTTAATATTTCATACGTTACCTAACTATTGTCATTCAGTAGATACATAGACATTCTTTACAATAATTACGCAAATTATATATTATTTTCATAGTTAATACTTTGCATAAAAGGGCCAGACCTTCTATAGAATAAGTAGTCATTCCAAGCAATAAATTGGCATTACGTAGAATTCCGGCTTTTCATAAGCTAACACTAACATACACATGATCGAGATGTGTAGTTTTGAAAATATTCACAGTTAATTGCTACTGTAAAAAGTTTTAAATCACATATTAGTTAAGAATTTGATCTGTATACTATAAATAATTCCAGTTCAAATTACGGTAAAAAGTAGCGGCATTTAGGGTGCCGGCATTTTTTACCGTTTAGTTCATTTTTATCGGAACATGTTACGGAACAAAAAAACTGTTATACAGTAAATTGCACAGTAATAATTATAGTATAATCGTCGAATACTTCTTATTAAATAACTTTTACTGTCTAATATTTATGTTTATGCATAATATTTAACGGTAAAAATGGATTTCACGGTATAATGGATTTTACGGATGACCCAAAGTTGTTATATTTTAGATCGTAATTTTTCCGGAAATTTTTATAGTGAGTTATTTTTATTTATACTGATAATAATAGTACACAATAGCTCAGATAAATAATCCGCAAACCATATTTACTGAATGTAATTTGCAATATCTTTGAATTAATATGTATCTCAGTATCAGTATCAGTATCTAAAACTTTTTCAAAAAATAATCATGTTTCAAATTCGCATCATCAAGTTCTAATATTCCATAAAAATGGGGATTAAATAGTTTTGCGATCAAAGAAGAGCTTTCGAGTTTCAAAAATTTGAATAATTTAAAAGTATTTAATCTCATTTTGGTAAATGCATTGCATTTCAGTAAATCGTCTATTCCTATGCAAATGATTAAGGATTTCTCTAGAAAATATTTATTTTCAGTGAAGTTATTCAGGATTTCTTTTTTTAAATAGAGGAAAGGATACGTTTAATTCTTAATTGCTTTTTAATCAAATCTTCAATTTAATACCTAGATCTCAAATATGAACTGAATAATGGGCGTTGTTTGAAACAAAAGAACTGATTATATCACTTTTCATTTTTAAAATTTATTTAAAATGCAAGGAAATTTAAACAAGTTATTGTTCAGAAAAATTCAAATAAAACATTTTCTTAACATAAAATGAGAATAACATTTACTAAATTTCAAATTATGTTCAATTTAATTAAATATACTTTGAATTGTAGGATGCACGAACGAACTTTTTAACTTACGAACTTATTTTTTTACGTACTACAAAACTATGTAATTTCATTGAGTCTTATTTTAAAGTTTAATACTAACTCCAAATAAAAAGAAAAAGCAAAACTTTTTATTGCAGTTTTATGCTAGAAATAAACAAAACTTGATATAATAAGATTAACAGTAAGTTGCCAATTGAATAATTTCACAAAATAATTCAATTTTATTATTTTTATGAATTCTATAACTATATGTAACATCTTTTGCGAAGGAATGTGAATATTGTTCAATTGTAATATATGAATATTAAGATTAAAATACATGGAAATATTAATATATTTTTAATGCAAAGTGCATGATTTGTATCAACGTATTTTAAATATTAAACAGGGGACAAATTTATAAAATTTTTTAAACGGCTGCAAAAAATAATACAATTTAATCAGCGATGCATTTTCTAATCAATGAAAAAATTATTTATAGATTCTGATATTTTGAAATTTATTTTAATGAATGTTTTCCGTTAGAGAAATTCATGTGATTCCGATATATAGAAGGCCACGTTACTTTTTTTCCCATAGTGAAAATCTAATGATTCTCATATTTGGAAGGATATGTTACTTAATTTTCTCGATATTGATATACAAATGATACAGACATTTAAAAGAGAATTTTAGTCAATTTTCCTTTTCTTTCAATTCAAGTGATTCTGATATTCAGAAGGCTAGTTTAGTTAATTTTTCCTTAAATTGAAATTCAAATGATAGTGAAATTTAGAAGGTCACTTTTAGTTAATTTTGCACCATATTAAAATTAAAATTATTGTGATGTTTAAATGACTGTTTCTTCCATTTTTTTACTTATTTTTCAACTTTATCATGAAGCGCACCTATATGGAGAATATTTCTTATAGTATGTGGTGTCCCTGACTTTTCCAGAGACTAATGCAGTCTTTGGCTAAAATTTGAGCACTTTGAGTTGAAATGTTAGGGTCATTTTAACAACATATCTCCTTTTCCTGTCCTTTACTTTGACTGGGCGATTAGTTCGAAATTTATATTTCGTGGATCCTGTTTATCTATGGAGAATATTTTGTATAGTTTGTGGTGTCCCTGACTTGACAGAAGCTGATGCAAAGTCTTTGGCTAAAGTTTGAGAACTTTTAATTGAATTTTTAAAGTCATTATAATTTCTCGTCTCCTTTTTCCAGTCCTTTACTTTGACTGGGTGACTTGTTCCAGATTTATGCTTCGTGGATCTTGCTTCTACTTTTTTAATAATGGAACGAATTGATGAAAAGCTTAATTTTAACTGCATTGCATTTTCCCGATAATTTTTTCTTATTTCACGGAGACATATCATCTTTTCACGAAAGGAGCCAAGGAATTTAATGTTTCTTAGAACTCATTCTTAATAAATACAGAAATTTAAAAAAAAAAACCCGAAAAAAACAATGAACATTCTTACTAGAGGAAGTTTTGAATCGGTTTCAGTAGTTGAAATTAAAGTTTTATTTTTCTTTTATCTAGTGGTTGCAATGAAATCCGAGTGTGTCAATACTGTTTTTGCAAAAAAGAAGAAAAAAAAGTGCTTTTTGTGTGTAAATATTTCATAAACAATGTCTCGAGTTTTAAATTATGTGATACAGTTTTTTATTAAGAATTTTGTGCAATACAGATATATTAGTAAATTTGTAACTTTTTATTGACTTGACGCAAAGGGTGTGTCAAGTCAATACTTTTTTCGCTTAATGTATGCAGGTATATATATATATATACAGCCTTTCATCCCTTCAGTGCGTCGATAAATGAGCACCAAGTATGCTTGGGAACTATACACTGGGGGTTCCAAGTTCGGCTGACCATCTGAACCAGAACATCTGCTCCTGCAGCCCAGAGCCCTAGGTCAAGAAAACTGAGATGGGCACAGTAGGCCTTGGCCTTCTATGGGCTGCAGTGCCACTGAGTTTATATATATACATGTATATATATATAAATATATATATATGCANGGATCTATATCTGGAGTTATGGTCTGAGGTACAATTTCTACCACATGACAGCAGGAGCACTCTTGTGGTAATTCCACACACCTTACTGCAAATTTGTACATCTACCTGGTGATTCAATCTGTTTTTTTGCCCTTCATGAGCAGCATTCAAGGGGATATTTTCCAGCACATAACACTTACCCTCATACTCCTGTTGTAACAAAACATGCTCTACATGACAACCACATATTCCACATATATATATATATATATATATATATATATAAGTTTAAGTAAATGTTAAAATTTTAAATTCATTTATAAATAATCCAGCTTTAACAGAGTGACTGAGAATTTTTCTCTTAAACTTATATAATAAATCACATATTTTATAACTAGTAATGTTAGATAACGCAGCAGAGTTATTTAAAGCCCATCGTGGTATTATCTTAATAAGCATAATTCTAGTTTTAGTATCATGTTCCCTATCGTGCTTACCTTTCAATTATCTGCCATCTAAACTGCGTTTAAATAAATATTTTTATGCGAAGCAATTTTCGTGCATTGAAAGGCCAATAATTTATTAAAATAAAATTGTGTTGTATGTATTCTAACAGAATCGAGCACTATCTTTTATATATTTGCTCCCTTAAAGGGAAGTTATAGATGCAGCTTATTATTAATTTACGAATTTATATGTATACTTCATCCTTTAAGTATGTTTGAAACTAAATTCATATTAATAATCAGCTATCAGGAAATTTAATCAGGTTGTATCTATCTCTTACAATAAATATTACCCATGGCTTTCCCGTGATTAGAAGTTAAATTTGTAAGTATGTTTGCTTGCTCTAAGTATCGAACAGATTTAATAACGTTTTCTTAAGAGACTGGCGAGTCTATTAGATAATATAGTTCCAGAATGCCATTTTACAAGCTTTGAATAAAGAATACTAAGAAAATATCTATCGAATGTTGAATATATTTTGCAAAGAAACTATTAGCAGTTCAAATGTTTTGAGACAAAACCAGGTAATACAAATTTTGTGATTTCACAAAATGAACAAAAATATTATGTATATTAGCTATTTTTAATGTTATCTTTTTGGGTGCAACTGAAATTTATTATGTCTTAAATTATATACAGTGTCTAAAAACATGCTGAATATTTTGGTTCATTGCTCGAGTAAAAAAGTAAAATCGATTTTTTTTTCTTCAAATCAAATTTTTTTCATTAAAGAAAATATGCTTTACAATATTCTTTTTATGTCGAAACTTTTTTTCAGGCAAATGTATTGTTTATGTAAGTTTTTTTTAAACTTCTTAAAATAAAAAAAAAGGAAATGATAATAAATAAAAATTATAAACTGTTACCCGAATATAAAACTTCTAATTTTCGTAAAAGTTATAACTTTTTATATTTGAGTATAAAGATTGATTGCTTGATTGATTGCCAAAGAGATGATTGCTTGAATACTCAATTACTTTTATTTATAAAAATAATTGCGATAAGTGACTTTTTTATTTAGCTCAAAATAATGTGCTATTTCTGCTGTTTTTTATAAATTGTAAGAAAAAATTACGATAAATTATTAAACGGAAATATTATAAATTTAAGGAAGGATATATTATAGGATACGATAAATTATAGGATAGATATATTATAAGAAACGATAAGTTATGGGAAGGATAGATTATAGCATATAATAAATTACAAGAAGGATGTATTGTAGGATACGATAAATTATGTAAATGATATATTATAGGATATGAAAAATTATAGCAAGGATGTATTATAGGATACGATAAATTATGGGAAGGGTATATTATAGGATACGATAAACTATAGGAAAGATATATTAAAGAATTCGATAAGTTATAGGAAGGATTTCTGAACGTGTACGGGGTAATGGAGCTGGTCTTGTCTACTGGTTCGACCAGTGTTCGGATAAGCAACAACAGCGACATAAGACGAATATTTGTTGAGTATCCATTGATGAAGTTTAGAATAAAGGAACCATATAAAGTTGAATACTAAAAATATATAACAACTTTAGAAATAACTTTAAAACTTGTGTTTTTTTTACTACCGGAAATCCAATATGCATGAGAAAGAGAAATACATGTAACATCTCTAAACTGTATAAATTGTAATACTTTAATGCCATATTCATGAATATAAAAATCGAGAGGCTAAAAGTGTTTTTTTTTGTTTTGTTCATAATATGTAACAGTTGGTAACATTTTCCAATAAAAATGCTATTTCCTATAATTTTTTTATTTTTATTATGAATTCATTTATTTATTTCTGCTTTCTCTTTTTTAAAAGTAAATACGAACAACATAAAAAAATCTTATTGCTAATTTTTGAAAATTAAAATTTGTTTTTGAAAATTTGAATTCTTTTTTAGCCTGTTACAATGCGCATAACAGTCTATAAAATGAATACGGTTTCAAAAACAATTACAATTAACTTTTTATCTTTCCTTTCTTCTCGCACTTTTAGAAAATTGATTAAAATATTATGCTAGGAGAAAGAAATTCTGTCATTCATTTGGTATTTTTCAAGTTCTTATGGTAAGTGCTTACCGGAAAAATTCTGGTTTTCAAAATTATAGTCTTATTACTGCATATTTAAAAAAAAAATACAAACTTGTTAAACAGTTTTCACCGAATGAATGATTTTTATGCCTCAAAGGTACGAGATAAAATTACCGAATTTTAAGAAAGTAACCAAATTTCATCACACATAATGAAACCATATTTTATAGTTAACTTAACCAACTCATAACTAAAGCGCTTTGGTGAAAAATACCAAAAATTTTAGTTTTCTCATCGAACCAGAAACGTGGTATATTTTGCTACTTGTCTGGCAATTTTTCTCAGTGTATAATTCGTCTACTTCGTTGTAGTTTCTCTTTACTTTTATTTGAAATAGAAGCAAAAATGCATAAATCGGTGCCATGATGTTTCGAATTGAAATCGTTACATAGTGATATTTGTACAACAATTTCATATAATCAAGTCTTTCTTTTTAAAAAATTATTGTAGAAAAATATACGTTTCTTTCTAAATTCTAGATAAGATTTCAATTATAATAATAACAGCAAATGAAACGCATAAAGATGGAAAAAAGGCCATTTATGATTAAGCTGAAAATTGAATGTTGTTGATGTTGTTGTCATCGGCCAACAACATCAACAAGCAGAGGGGGTGCTATTGTTTTTTTTCTTCTCCGTGGCCATGAATTCGACTTCTGCCTCACTCATACGTCACACCCTTTTATGGGGCGGACCAATTCATGCATCTGTTCATTCGTCCACAGATCGTAATTTTGATCAGAGCCAGAGATCTCCAATTCAACACCCCAGAGAGTTGATTGTTATGGGAACATGGATGACTTTGTGATCCGATAGATTTAACGTGCACCAGTCACTACACGGGGAGTCTCCGGCTGGCTGAATTCGAAATCCCATTCTCACAAACGTGAGTCCAGCTCCCTGCCAACAGGGGTTTTCCCGGCCATTTCCTTAGAATATATATAATAATAGAAATTATGCGCATGGATGATTTCATAATATTGACTAAAATATTTTTCGATTTTTTTGGTTTGTTGCAATATAGTTAGGTGTGTAAGAATAATTCACGCATTTCTAAAGTGAACACAAATAAAAATAAACAATTAGCAAGCGAAGAATAAGAATAACACTTTGCAGCATTGATTAATTAAAGTGTTTTGTTTACAAACACAGAATGGGAAGGAATACTTTTTCTTAAATGTTTAGATTTAGAGAAGCATTTATCGTACTTTAATTAAACTGACTTCTTCAGAATATTTTTAAAATGTGGATTTAGCGCTTCTCTGTAAAGATTGCGAACCAGTTAGATTTAAACATTTTAAAAGGCTTAAACTCCGTTTCTTTAAGTGTCTGTGGTATTATACGCTACTTTTATTTACTTTAAAATGGATCCATTAAACTTCTCGAGAAAAACTTTTTTAACTTATATTAATGAGTTTTAATTTAAACATTTAATACAGTAGAGAGAAAATTCACAGTTTTAATGGTATTTCAATTAAGTATATTCTTTTCTCTGAATTACTGATAAGGATAAAATTATTTTAAATAAGGAAAATACGGATTATTTGAATATTAGTTCCATCTTTGGATAATTTGGTTGTAAATGTAACGTTTTAAAATGAAATTCGTTGAATTAATTAACAATTATAAAGTGCAAAATTTACTTTGCATGCTTCTGACATTTTACTTACAACAATCTAAAAAAATATCCTCGTATTTACCAACGCTAATTCGGAAAATTATCGTAAATCATTATATATTTTTAAGAAAAGGTAACAATTCTCTTTAAAGTGTTAATTTTTTCCCCTGCAAGTACAAAATGGCAAAGGATGTAGTCTTTAGATGATGATTTTTTTTAAATAAAACTTTTATTGTTGTTCTTCCAGATTCCAACTTCTGAACTAAATTTTCCAAAAATAATTGTGAAACATGAATTCAAAGTTTTTAAATGTTCGAATCTTTCGAATAAAATCTTTCAAAACAGAAAAGCTTACTTCTTTAAATGCCTTTGTTCTTTAATATGCAGCTTAATTCTCTTGAATAAGGTTTTTATTAAACTTCTTGAAAGAATTTTAGCTTTTGTTAACAAAATAATTCTAATATCAAATCAAATTAATTGATTTGCTGTAACATTTACTATAAAAGAAAGAAAATGTACATCTTTAAAGGCACACCAATTATTCTCACTATATTGCCGATGAAGATAAAATGATTTAAAATGAAAGAAATAAAGGAAGAAAATAGATGAGTTAGGGAAAGAGAATGTTCTTTGATGATACGCTTGTTAAGACGTCTTTGATGAATGAAATTAATAAAATTAATTAGTAGTTTTAAAGTGCAAAATTAATTTGCAATGTGTATTGCCGATAATCTTGAAAATATTTTTTCAGTGGCATTGAATTAATTGAAAATAATCATACATTTGAGAATGAATCATTCTGTATTTGCACTTGAGTGCAAAAGTATTTGATCAAACTCGACGTTATAGATTGTTGATTCGAAATGTAGTAATGTATAATTCCATTTAAGTTGTTGTTGTTACTGTTGCCCCTTGCCAATACCACTAAGCCTAATATGGGAGTCCAAACTATTTTAAGGTAGTTTGAGCGTTTCTTGTTTTTCAGTGGCGCCATCTATTGCCTAGAACATGACTTCAACCACACACAAGTCACGGCTGACCCATTTATTAATCCATTCATCCACAAATCATAATTTTAACGTGAACCAGAGAGCGATCATTCTCCAATTCTGTGCCCGCAGAGTTAATAATCTGTTACGGGAACATGGAGGACTTTGTGACCTGACAGATTTTACATGAACTATTCACCATTTAATACACAAGGATTCTTCGGTTGGCCGAATTCAAACTCACGCTCTCACAATCTCGAGCCCAGCGTCCTACCAACCACGCTATCATGTCATAATAATTCTATTTATAAGCTTTCTTGGTATATATATCAATAAGAAAGAAAAGTAAACGCTTTTAAAGACTATTAAAATCAAATACAATTTTTACATGAGTCAGGTATGAAATTAATATTGTTTTATTATATGCAACGTTCTCGAACGTCTAAGTTCATCATTGAAGGAATTTAACATTATTTTGTTAAAATACCGTTTTGGACTTATATGTTTTGCATATTTATATGTTTTAAATATTTATATGTTTTGCAGTTTATATGTTTTTCATATTTATCTACTGAGTACTAATCGTAAATTTTATCTGTATACTATTAATTTTCGTGCATTTTCCTTTGTAGAAATCATTTTTACATGACTCGAAATATATATAAAAAAGAAAAATTCAGCTCAATTACTGGCAAGGATTCAAATTTTTTCCGAATTAGGTTGTATTTACGATAAATTAGCTAATTAAAAATTACGAAATTAAGTGAAACATATATGTTGACACGATTAATAACAACTCAATTAAAAACGTACAGGAAAGCCAAAATGCTTTCCACTGGTTGACCAAAAATTCGTGTATGCTAAACTGTAAAAAATTCCGAATAAAATTATGGAAAAAAGTATCGGCAATCAGGAAGTCAGTTTTCTTATACCGAGAAATAAATTTTACCAGAACATGTTCCGGAATCAAATATGATGTACCGTAATTTTTGCAGTAATAATCCCCATAAAATCACTGAATCACTCTAATTAAATAAATATTACTGTAAAAATTTCGGTATAATATTTTACGGCAAAAACAGATTTTAAGAGAAAATAAATTTGGATTGTAATTTGATCCCAAAATTTTTACGGTATAGTAGATCTGAAAATAACCACTTATCATGTGGTGAGTCAGCAAGAAAAAGTGGCCACTTCAAATAAATAAAAAACCGTCCAAAAGTATGACCGGTTTTTAAAATTTGATTGGTTTTATTGAAAAAGTACATTAATGCAGAAAGACTAAGAAAATCAGAATCGATTTGTGATGGAAAAAAATTATTTGTAGAGATCTGTAACAATTCACATGTATCAAAGTTGTAATGTATACATTCAATGTATTTCATATATAAGTTTATTTTCAAATATTTTAGTATGTTTAACTAAATTCAGCATGCTTAACTAATTTTTGTCATATATTTATAGTATTTTTATTGTTGAATTAACTTTTTATGGCTGTAAATTATTTATAATATCATTGTTTTTAAAAAATACTTTCAACCAAGCTGGAAATATAGTTTGCAAGAATGAAATAACATATTAAATGAAAAGAATATAAATCATTGAATGAATATCGGTCATTTGACTCATTAGGTTTGAGAAAAAAATAGCTGCTGAGTTATTAGAGTCTACTGGCTACAGGCCACTACTGTAAATTTGAATTTTCAGGTCTACAGTGTAATGTATAGTATGTTCCGAAATCCAATAGATTTGTTTAGAATTCTCATAAAAGTGAAGTGAAGAAAAAGTTTGCATTAGGAGTCGTAAAATATTAACTAAGCTACGAAAACACAGAAACACACACATCAAAACCTGCCACCTTTGTGTAAAGAAACAGGAGTGAGCTGAAATGCAACTATAATTTGTTTCTGGTAAGAACTCCTCCAGCCACGTCTTAGGCCGTCTGTTGCTATGGAAACAAGAATAGTTCATTTCAGGGAAGGTAGCTTCTCTACACTCTAGGACTTATACAATGGACCGAAAAAAAGATTCCCTTTCTCTCGCCTATCCTAGACATAACAGTTATACCTCGTTATCATAGTCACCTCTATGGGTTCACGCGAATGGTTAGGGGAGTTCATACTTTAGACATGCTATATAAACATTTTCAACTTCAAATTTTCACTAAACAACAGTTATTTTCGACAATTCAATAAAAGTTTTGCCTTTTTTTACTTAAACATTAAATGTGTTTCAGCATTAATTCCTTTTTGGCAAGGATTCAAAAATTAAATTTATAAAAACAGTGATTACAGAACACTCTGTATGTAGAAAATGCTTAAAAATGTATGCGTGAGTTACAAAATTTTTTGGGGACGGTAAGTAACCTTGTTGACATTTAAGTCTTTGTTAAAATCCAATAATCTTGGAATCCGTTGTTATCAAATCGTGATAAGCACAAATATTAAAAAAGCAGACTGTTTGTACTGTCGAATCGTTAGTTCTCAGGATCGAAATAACTCTTGATACTATTCAAGTCCATATTAAGCTTTAATTGTGATTGAGACAATAATACTTCGCATTATAACTCTCGTTTTTGATGATTTAGTAATCTTAGAGTTGTATTTCGTTAATTTTGAGAATCATTTTGTTACGAAATCATGTGATTTGTGACGAAATTCAAACTGTCAAATACATGATGAAGATGTTTCTCTTTACTTTATGGCAGTGCAATATGGGAGATTATTAATTAGAATGAAGACTAGATGAACCCCCTAACTAGGAGGGCGAAATTACCCGAATTGTTGTATGGTGGTCAAGGACAGGCTATATGGTGGTCAAGGAGTCATATCGGTAAAATCCCTGGTTTGAGTCCCACTTCGGGCATGGATGTAATTTATATATCTGCTCTTCTTGCCTCTTTTTTTTTATTTTATGTATGCAACCTATTTGATGCCCCAAAATAGTGATCAACTATACAGTCCGTTAGATACCATAAGGCCCTATAAATTCTTCGTTTTTTCTTTCTTTTTTTTCTTCTTTTTAACGAAATAATTCTTATTCATTTCCTCGAAGTGACGGTAGTTATTTCGTCACTTTTACGAAATATTTGCTCGGAGCACATTAGACGAGACGATTTCGTCAAAAATGAAGAAAGTTACGTGATTTTTAAGTATCCATTTCTTACAGTGAAAGGTTTCGCCAAGAATTATAGATCACAGTATTACATATTGATTTCATGGGTACTAAATATAAACGACTAATATAAATTATCTCATATAAATATCTCATTAAATTATCTAATATAAATTCTGATTAAATTATCTCACTTGTATGTTAATGAAACATCTGGTGAAGAATACGGTATTTAAACCATTCATTTGGTATTTTTTCCGTTTGTTATAATTACTGTTTACTGTAAATTTATAGATCTTTTACCACATATTTAGTAAAAGTACAATACTGGAAAGAAAATTCAACGAAATAAATGGTTTTTATGCTACTTCCAAACTTTCCATCACAACTGTCATGAATATTACTATTTATTTGGTTATTTTAACCTTTTAATATCTATACCTTTCATCAAATAGAATAATAAAATACTGTTTACACTTCTATGGTTATGGCGGTTTATTTGAATCGATGATAAGAATTTATTGGCGATTAATTATTTTCATTCACTTAACATTCTTATCGATCAGAGGGGAATTGGGACAAAATGATACTTTCAAGTGTTTTGTTGATGTTGCTGTCCTCAGCCATTAAGGCAGAGGGGGTGCGATTCTTCTTTTTTCCAATAGGGCCATCTATGGCTAAGAATTCGACTTCTGCTCCACCCATACGTCACACCCGTTTATAGGGTGGACCCGTTCATACATTCTGATCGTAATTTTGACCTGAACCAGAGACCGATCAACCTCTGATTCAGTACCCCCAGAGGTATGAATTTGTTATGGAAACATGGAGGACTTTGTGACCAGATGGATTTAACGTGCACCTATCACCAATTATTACAAATATCAAGTTTGTGACAATTGTTAGTGAAAAAATAATAAAAAAGTATAAATAAATAAGTAAATAAAGGAATGAATAAATGCGTGAATGAATTAATGAATGAATTAAGGAAGGAAAATGGATACTTCAGGGTTGTGGTGAAGGCCGACACAGCCCTGCTGAGTAACTGTTAAGCTGCTGATTTAGTCCAGCCTAGTTCAGTTCATTTATTTATTTACAGCCACACGTTTATGCAGACTAGTATGCTCAATTACACAAGACCATCATATAAACCTTTCTAAAGTATAAAGAGCTATGGTACTATTCAGAGAAAGATAGAACGAATACATCCGGGGTAACAGTGGGATTCGAATCTGCTTCCTCGACGGTACAGAGCGTTTGCGGGGGATACCGCTCGGACAAGGAGGCCCCGCCTAGTCCAGGCATTTGTATATTTGCACGAATCGTTTTAGTTTCAAAGATTGATAGATGTGAGATTATAACTTATATAGAAATAAAAAACAACAATGTGATGAAAAAGACAGTTAACAAGTGTTTTCTAATTAAAATAGCGATGATCAAACTGAAAATTTTTGCGTTATTTTAAATTATGCCAGTACTGTTAAAAATACCGAATTTTTTATTAAAATTACCAAATTTTATCAACAAAACTTTTGTTGCTCCTATAGAACCAGAAATATGGTTAACTTTTCAATATTCTGGTAGATTTGACTATACTTTTTTTATAGAGTATTTATAATAAAAACCAATCATTTTTAATTTAAAGTCTCTAGTTCTAATAATGTCTAGCACTCTAATGTCTAGCACTCTAGATATTATATAGATTGGTATTCATGTCACATCCCAGGGGGTGAGAAAAGTGCCAGGAAAGGAGAGAGTGTGAAAGAAAATTCGAAATTGCTCAATTTTCGAAAGTAAGGCACTCTCTCTCAAGACAATTTTTTTTCTTAAAAAAATCTAATTCTTAAAGAAAAATCTAATTTTAAGCAGATATATCTCGATGTTATAAATACTGTTTATGAAAGAACACATATTTTATTTCTATTCCAAAAAAGTTAGAGAATTTTAATTTCAATGTAAAATTTATTAATTTTTACTAATGAACATTGATATTTGTAAAATAATAACATATAACACATCTTGTCATATAAATATTAATGTGAATGACCGAAATTGTTGACTTGAACCGGTGAATGTCGACAATCACATAGTCGCTATGGAAAATGTCCGAAATATATAGTAGGTCTAGGTTAGTGCCACTGACCGGAATACATTTGCCCGGTATACCCTATACTGATGTTCTTTTAAACTTAAGTGCTACTGTCCGGTATGCATTTAACCGGTACTCCGAACACTGATGTTTTTCCCAATATATCCTCAGCAGATATTAACCTATCAAATAAATATAATAAAATCAACGAATAAAATAATTTCAAATCGGATATAACAAATATTTAGGACATTCACCAAAGTGACTATATGATTGTCGACATTCACCGGTGGAAGTCAACATTTTCCTGATTTCGGTCATTTACTGTAACATAAGTACATATTGAATACATTTTTTGTATGAAACAATCATGTTAAATTAGCATACATTTTTGTAAATATATTAAAATTATTATTTATTTCATGACATCTGAACAATAAAGATGAAAAAAATAAGATGTTTGAAAAAAAAAATCATAAGAAAATTATTGCTTTTTTCCACACATTCTGCTTAAAATGAAATTGTAAGGAAAAGTTATTATGTTTGTAGTTTAATAAAAAGAAAACCTATATACCTACATGCAATATCTCAAAAGGTTAGAAGAATTTTGCACGAACTTATCACACGGTACATAAAATATTACCGATTCATATTAGATTTTAGAGATATTCACAAAAATTAAAAACACTAACAAATAAAATATGACGTTTATTGGCTAATAAACAACTTGTACTATTTACAATTGACGCCCGGTGGCTGAGTGGTAGCGCTTCGCGCTCTCATGCTACAGGTCTTGGGTTCGATCCTCGGGCCGGGTAAGGTTGACTCAGCCTTTCATCCCTTTAGTGGGTCGATAAATGAGTACAAGGCATGCTTGAGAGCTAAACATCGGGGGTTTCGCTTTCGGCTAACCGCCAATTCGGAACATCTGCTCCTGCATCCTAGAGCCCAAGGTCAAGAAAACAAAGATGAGCACAGTTGGCCTTGGCCCACTATGAGCTGTCACGCCACTGAGTTTAGTAGTAGTAGTACTATTTACAAATAAAATATTGAAACTATTGAAATAGATTTGAGTCCGGAAACGACACATTTTCTTATGGTAATTTTCATTAATTAATTACTTTATTAATCAATTAATTTTTTATTGCTTTCTAGAACTGTTTACCTCACTTAAGTGTCGAATTTAAGATTAGATGGCATTTGGCTATGATAATTGACATTTGATTAGGTTATGATTATTGTTACTTGACTATGATTATTGATAATGGTAACTGATGCTTGTATTTGACTTTGCTGACATTTTGATTTTGGATTTTTATTGGTTTTTGGTTAAATTAGATGAAATGCAATTATATAACATTAACTACCACATATTCATTAATAAAAATGAAAGTTCAATAAAATGAAGCAAAAGCTTTCATAAACAAAAATTCTTATTGATCACGTATTTTCACCTATAGTCAATAGATTTTCTATTTTTATTTTCAAGAAATTAACTCTTTTCAATGTCTCATTAAATCCTCAATGCTTGTATTCTATTTCTCAGAAATACTATGCATCCATTTTCCTAGGACAATATCTATTACATAATTTCAAGGCCTTAAATATTCGAATATCAATACCGGTGATAATATTTAAAAATTTCTTTAGAAGCACAGAAATACCTTCATTGGTGAGAAAACTGAACAAAAGGACTATTATGTCAAATAAAGATATAATTAAATTTCTTTTGCTTGGCTTTTGAGTCCTGGAAAATATGATGATGCCTTACAGAGATAATTACTCCAACAAAGAGAAAAATAAGCCAGTTTCAGAAGCCAATTAAAGTAAATAAATATCTTACTGATATAATTATAGGATGCATTTAATGTGGGAGCGTATTCAAAGAATTGTTCAGACCACTTTGATGTGGGAAAAAAAGTCCTTTACAAGATAATAATCGTCTGACTTGTCTGAATATAATTTTAGTTTACTTTAATGGAATTTAGAAAATTTAAATATAATAGCTATCTCTTTTTATTTAAAAAAAAACTCTTTCATCTGAAAATATCTCCTAAATTGAAAAATACAAAAGCCATATACAGTTTTCATTGTAGTTAATATTATGATGAAATAAAGATATGAATATAAAAATTTTAAATAAAGTACATATTTATCGCATGCGACGTTGGCAACAAAATAAATTTGTCATTTAAGTGTTGAGTGGGGAAAGATTCCAACTGACATTCAGTTAATCAATTTTTTAAATGTGTACGTTGCCATTAGAAAATAAATATTATGCATTGCCTATATTTCTTGTTTGCCGGCTTCTGGTCGACAATATCAATAACTTTCGATCACTTATTAAAACTATTTATATCATACACATTCACAGTCTTGTCAAAATTATTTTCTGATAAACGAGAGTCCCTTTAATATAACTCATCAACTGCTTGTTGTCAAATGCTCTTGGATCATTCTTTCACTCCAAAGTACTATAAAATCTCTATCGATTGAAATCTGTTTCTTGAGAAACTCACTAATATTGTGTTATTGCTTAGGACTAAAAAGAGTCAAACATACCTCAGTTTCTGTAAAAGACAATTTTTTTTAAAAATTGAGAAACTAATAAAGTATCTCATTTACAGAAAATTAATAAAAATACATTAAGAAACAAAAATTTCTATTGTCTCTCATCAACATCAACTTATTTTGGAAAGAATTAATGTATGAAATTTCATTTTGAACTGTTAGTGCGATAGAAATATACCTACCTAAAGCAAAAATTGAATTTAGAGTGTAAATATTAAATAATACCAGCTATTTATTATTTTTTTAATTCAAGCGATGGCTGATCAATTCGATTTCCACACTTGACTCGCACCGACCACTGTGCTGATGTAAAATATCCTCAATGGTAGACAGATCATGGGTTAGATTCCCCTTGACGTCAAGCTAACCATGGAAGTATTTCGTAGTTTTCCTATTTATGTGACGCAGACGCGGGTAAGTTTAATCGAAAAGTCCTCCAAGAAGGCAAATTTCTCCTATTACTTCATCCAGGATTGGATTTCCTTTCGGGTTCAAAATTATAAGGCAGAACATTGGTAGTCGTAAACACAAAAATTGGATCGGCTGTTCAACAATGGTTATAAAATAAAAAAAATTAAAAAAACATTAATAGAGAACATTTTTAGGGAATGATATAAGAGTTAAAAAAAACTTTACATAAATAATGATGAAACTTCAATTGAATCATATCAACTCGTTTTTAGAAAGAGCTAAAATACAAATCTGAAATTTCTTAGGATCACATCACATTAGTACGATAAAAATATACATACTTAAAGCAAACGTTTAATTTAGAAATCAAATTTTTAGCTATACTAGTTATTTAGTTGTTTGATGTTGCAAAAGTAATTGAGACCATTCATAGGAGATAATATAAAAGTTTTAAGAACTTACTGGAATCATAATAAAACTTCGATTGAATGCTATCAATAATTTTTGAGGTGAACAGAAATATAAAATTGAAATTTTTAGGTAAAAATATTTGTAGGATAAAAATATATCTACCCAAAGCAAAAACATAATTTAGAACATAAATTTTAAACAGTACTAATTATTTATTAATTTGATATTTCACAATATTAGTAGAGAAAATTTATAGAGAAAATTTATAGGAGATGATATAAAGTTTATAAAAAAACTTCCGTGAATAGTAATAAAATTTCAATTGAATCCTATCAACGCATTTGGAAAAGAGCTGAAATACAAATATGAAATTTTTAGTCTAAACTATTTGCAAGATAAAAAATACATAAACAAAAAATAAAAATGGAGTTCAGAAATCACATTTCATTCCTTAAAGAAAAAAAATATCTTACTTGTGGATAAAAAATAAATCATCATAGAACCTTCTCTATTTATTGCAAAGTATTTTAGGGCGAGCGTCAAAATCTTCACAGTTTTCTTTGAAGGCGGACTACAAATTGCATTTTAAAAATACTTGGTGTACTCTTTTCTTAAAAAAATGGAATATAGAATAAAAATATTTTTCTAGAAGTTTTATTCCTTTACAACTTTTCTCTATTACAGTAATCCTGTTAAGAAAGGCGATATTCCTTTCAAAAGAAGTATTTTTGTCTCGATGGATTATAGCTTGTGAATGGAGCTGGTACTAAAGTTTTTATAATCTGGTTCTTACAAATTCTTTCAATAGATTATTTATATAAGTAATATAAATATGGCGATAATAGTATAAATCCCGATAATCGAATTAAAAAAAATAGAAAATTAGTTAAAATCATACTCTTCAAAATAATAAAAAAAAACACTAAAAATCTAAAATAAGAATTTTGAAATGCATATAGAAATAGATTTAACAATATTTTGTGTGAGCAATACGAAACCATCTATTTAATTGACTAGCAAAGTGTAGTAATTTTTTTTCTTGCTGAAAATTACTGCAATTTTGTGTCTATGTTTCTTTTCGTAATTTCATTTCTATGAATGTGCTTTCGATTTATTTAATTTTTCTAAAATTCTTTTACTAAAATATATTTTTAACAATTTCAGTTTCTGAAATTAACATTAAATGATTAAATTAATAAAATTTAAGTTTACAATGTATGTAAAACAGTTTCGGATGGCCCATTCGAATACTATTTTAACGGTATTTGAGGTGTTTAGGTTCAATCATCTAAATTATAAGTACTCGTAAAAGATAAATGAGTTAAAAAAAACTTAAGTGAAAAAAAAGAAAGAAAAAAAAGACGCAGCTTGTACATAAATAACAGAGCAGCTGCTTTAACATAACGTAAAACGCTGCTAGTTGAGTAGAAAACGAAGTGATAGTTGGTTTGAAGAGAAGTGCACAATTGCTTAGTCAAATTCCTTAAATTTGAAACTGGAATTCTGGAATGTTTCGGGATATTAATGGATATCTAATATCCAGAATTTATACCAGTAACTTATCCATCAAAATACAGGAAACATTTTTTTTTAAGTATTCAAAAGTCTTCCCATTGAACTTCTGCGACATTCCCGGAATTAGTCAGGAAAATTTTTAGGGAATTTCGGAACCTTCCCAAAAAAGCAAGTAACGTTGCTAGAATAAATCAGCAACAGTGAATTGTGTTTCTTCACATCACATCTTATCGTGCGCAATTAGTTCATCTAGTGGAGCCCTCTAGCGTGAGAGATGGATAGCACTAGAGTTAGTCAACATGTGAGTTGGATAGTGATGAGCATAACTATGATGCTGATATACTTGTTTCTCTGTTTGCTTAAGATATATGCGTGTTTCTGTAGTACAAGCTCTTCAAATGAGGAATGAAAAATTGAAGATGAAACTCCATGTGTATATAACGAATTGTAGAAATGCGAGAAATCGAACTCGTAAGAATTGTGTAAGAGAATTGCAATAAGAGAATTGCGTAAGTGGCAGTTAGCCCTCACGTATAATGTATATACTGAGCTTCAAGAAGATAAGTATTTTAACAATCTTCACTATAAAAGTTAGAAAAGTTATGAACGCATGAAATTAGGGATCAATTGTTATTGAATGAAAATACAATATATAATACATAATATAATATTTATCATAAATATAGAAAAAGGATTGAAACCATTAATTAAAGAATTAAGGAAACTTTTTTGCAAAGAAACTTGTTTTTCACGTGACTTATAGAAGAAAACCTTGACCTCCAAAACCTGAATGTTATGGAAAATGTGGACATTACAGAATATTCTTACAATTACTGATAATTTAAATTGAAATGAAATAAATTATAAATGTTTCAAACATTATGCTACAATGTTTTATTCTCACATAACTCAGAGAAAAATGTAAATAGTTTCATTACATTATGACAATATTTTTGAAAAGCATGCAACCTTTCTTAGAATGAAATGTATCAAATAATAACTAAGATATCAAATAATAACAAAATACATAATCTTCGCGAAAGATACGAAACTATAAGTAAGAAAAATGAAAGATCGGAATACAATAGAAGATTTTTGAAAGAAATGTTTCGGAATAATCCCCTCAGTTTATAAAAGAAGAGATTTCGATAAAAATAAGTCTGGATAGAAAAGGGAAATCCTATTATTAACGTCGGATTTCATTTGACAGATTCAGAGTCATCTCCGTTATCAAATTTGAATTTTCTCCGACACGGAGAACGGTTTTCTTGCGGTTTGAAGGAAGTTTCTTTCATCTAGAAATAATGCATTTAATTGAAGATAAGAGAGAGAAAAATAAATGAATAAAAATTAATATTTGGACGTTGTTTTTTTTTAGAAAGTAAAGGCAAATCAAAGAAAGCCTATCCTTAATTTAAAAATTTATAACAATTGAATGTTTTGAAGAAATTGACTAAGAGGAAGGTAATAAGATAATTATTTAAATAAAGCTCATAAATCCGATGCGTTAAAGTAGTGTATTGTAAAATATTCATAAGCTTGTTAATTAATTTTTAGTTAATTTATGTAGAAACAATTTAGAAAAAATGCTTAGAAAAGAGTAGTGCTTGTTAGGTTATTCGCTAATTGTAATAGAAACAGCTTACTGCCTATCTGCTATTTGTAATGAAATTGCATATAGCCTAAATTGTCTAACACAGATGTGTTCAATCAAGAAGTTGTTGCTTGAAAAAATTAGATGATGTGAAATGCAATCAACATGTGAATAAAATGAGACTTGAAAATTAAATTAAGAAAAAATATCAATAATTTCCATAAGAATTCAATCTGGTAGGAAAGTAAAGCTTTTTTACCGACAAGCTTTAAGCAGGTGGAGTTAACCTTTTTGGCATAATGATAACAATGTTTATAAATTTCATAGATTTTTTTTAGAAAAAAGTATGTGAACGAAATTATGAATATTTTGCTTAGATTATGAGAATATTAAACAAATTAAATTCTTAAAAGAAACGCATTTTAGTAAAACACTGTATCATCAGACAGGAATAACCTGGTCAGTAGGGCACTGGGCCCATGTCTGAGAGTTCGTGGGTTCGAATCCCACCGGCCGACCGTGTAGTAAAATAGTGACTGGTGCACGTTAAATATGTCGAGTCTCAAAGTCCTCCTTGTTCCCATAACAAATCAATACCGCTGGGGGTACTGAATTGGAGATTGACTGTTCTTTGATTCAGGTCAAAATTACCATCTGTGGATGAATGAATGGATGTATGAATAGGTCCGCCCTATAAACGGGCGTGACGTATGGGTGTGACAGAAGTCGAAATCTTGGCCATAGATGGCGCCACTGGAAAGCAAGATTCCTCGGCCTTAACAGGCATACGACAACAACAACAACAACTGTATCATCATCACTTTAATACTGAATATTTTAAGGTGCGTTAAACGAATAATCCTAAGAAACTGAATCTAAAAAAATATATTTGAGAATCGTCAAAAAGGGTGACAAAGTCGATATTTTTGAGCTCTCAAAAATAGGTTCCCATTCACAAGACTCGTAGACGTGACAATGGAACTAAGAAAATGCAAAGTTGCTGACAAAAAAAAAATGGAAAATAAGAGTATTTTTGTTCACAGCTGGTGCTATATTATGAAGGAAACTTTTTGTGCGTAGTCTGAATGAATGAAAATAGAAAGTGTTTCGAAGCGAGTTGGCTATACAGGGTGCTCAATATTTCTAAAAGTGGACAAAAATCACGAGAAATGCATTTTGGTTCAAAACTTTATACCCATCGGGAGACGCATTCAATGTTACATAATTAATTCCTGTTACATAACTCGTGTTACATAATGCATTCAATGTTGCATAACTGAATCCCTAATTTCACTCTATGAAGGTGGGATGAATGAAACTTGAAAATCTTTAATAGAACCCTTTTTTATTGCAGATTTGGATTTACTAAAAAAGCGAACCTCTACTTCAGATGAAATGCTTGTTATTTTGGCGCTATAATCATGAGCCGAAAATAAGGTACAAATAAAATAAAATGGTCTTCTTAATAATAAAACAATACAAATAAAATAAAATGGATATCTTAAGGAACACGTATCAGATCTATAAAATAAATGGAATTGGTTGATATTGTGAAAAAAACCTATAAAATGAAACTAAAATTCTGTCTATTCTTAAGGAGGGTTTTCAAGTTTGGTGTTACTTACATGACAGGATGTTTTTTCTGACAATATGAAGTATATGTTTTGAAACTATTTCGCGCGTGTATTTATATATTTTTTCCCATATCGTAGTTCTTGAAATATTGATCTTTTAATAGTTTTGGGAGAAACTGTGAATTGACGTGAAAAAACGATGCTTAATTAAAGCAAATCTCCTCACAAAAACTCACATTTTAATAACAGATTTCTTCAAACTAAAAGTGAAGTAAAACAGATTTCTTCCGCATACCTGTCTAGATAAAAGTTAAGCATGAAAAACCATATTGTCTGGTAAATGATGCTTTGAAAATATTTCTTTTGTTCCTGTTCAAACATGAAACCCAACTAAACATAAGAAAAATTTAAATAAAAATGTCCAATCGTATCAAACTACCAGTTATTAAACACAATTCACCATAAAAATATTTTCCAAAATTTCGGAACCTTATCCTCCCTGACCCTTTGGCCCACAACGGGCTGTGCAGGCATTTGAAACCATTTTGAAGCGTTTTAGTCGTTTTCCAATATCTAAGGTTTATGATTTCACAGTATTTATAAAAGACTGGATATATATTTCGTTTCAGCCGACCTATCTGCTTTGGGGTCAGAGAATTGTCTTTGCATCCGAAAGGTTCCGAGTTCGATTCCCGGACAAGGCGTGGATGTTCTTTCATTCTCTATACTATCAGTCTTTACTGTGGGAGTAACATTGACCTAATTAATATGGTGCCCCTGAAAAATATGGCCTTAAAATGCTTGTATTTTATTTTATTTAACAACCGTCGTTGAACAACTGTCCCAATGGGTTTACCCAATGGGTTGACCCTTATGGGTTTACGACTACTAATACGAAATGTCATTCCCGAAGTGGGCATTACAAAAAAAAATTCAGTTCGGAAAAATAATAAAATAAATAGATATGGAAGTTTGTGCACATTAACTATGTGACAAATTGTCAGTTTTTTATTATTCTGGAAATATTAGTACTGTTCTGAAACTTTTTTTTTCACTCATTACGGCATTTTTTTTTACATGATGTTGCAATTTTATAAGAACAAATGTAATAAGTTACTGAAAAAAAATTTACTTGTACTCTCAATGAATTTCTACGTGAATATATTATAAGATCATTTAAATTTTCTTTTTAAATATAGAAAACATATTTTTTTAACAGAAATAAAAAACAAAACATTAAAAAAAAGTAAACTTTCAAGTACATTCCAATTTCGAAATTATAATTCTCACAATAAAGTTACTTTTTTCATAAAAAATAGAGTGTAATTTGTTGAAAGTCAAATGTTTGAACGTCGGATAGTGAACATTGATTATAAAGGTATATTGAATCAAGCTTTGAAAGGAATTTTCCTTTTTTGGAAGCTTTTTAGCGTTCAGAGAAACGTGACTTGGAAAGAAAATTGCAAGAGCCCGCAGCAAACCGTTTCATAAAAGAGGAGACATACTTTTGTTTATGCAGCTTTACTTCGAACATTTTCTAATCAAGATGCAACACTACGCAGCTTTACCCTTATCAGTATTTTTCAAAATATTTCTTTGAAAAACTTAACTTTTTGTTGACTGAAAATAAAAATTAACAAAACAAGTGTAAATTTTTTAAAAATAAGGAAAATATTATAAAAAATCGTTATATTTAAAAGTGCTACTTTTACAAAATAAAAGTAAATTTTCTGTAGAGATAGGATATGTGCAAATATTTAACGACCGCTATTTGAGGTAAAGTAAATACGAGCTGGTAAGAGAGCTCATTCAAAAATTAATGAGCTTTTACATTCATGCTCTGTTATTTTTTATTATATTTTAATTAAAGAGTTTTTTTTTGTAATGCTTTAGAAGGCTTTGCTTGCGGGGAAAAAAACTATTTTATTACAATTTATCAATTTTTGCAATTTTAGGATTTTAATTACAATTACTACACCATGCATACGTTATCACTTTTCAATAAATGCAAATAAGTTTTGAAATAAATATAAGTTTATTTTGATGTAAAATAAACTTATTATTACTTGACTCTTTTAAAAAGTATTTTATTTTATAACCTTCGTTGAACAGTGGACGCAATTTTTTGGGTTTGAGACTACTAAAATTCAATTCAGTAGCCTTGTAATTTTAAACCTAATCCATAAGACAAGGGGACTCCTGGATCAAGCAGTGGGAGAAAGTTTATTTCGTGGAGGACTTTTTGATGGAACTGAACCTCATATCCGTTACCTAACACGGTTAGCCAGATGGCAAGGGGATTCTGATCCTTCATCTGTGTACCACTGAACATATTTTACTTCAGCACTGCAGTCGGTGCGACCGGGTGCGGAATTCGAATCGACCAGCCATCGCTAGGATTTGAACCCGGTTCACCTTATTGGAAGGCGAACGCTCTATCCCTTAAGCCACAACGGCTCGTTAGAAAAAGTAGCCATTAATAGAATTTTTAACCTTCCAGGACGTAAGCTTTGCATACCACCATCAAAGGTAGCAGTAAATGTTAATTTATTGTATGCTGCTTGAAATCTATCTGAAAAATTGGTTAAATTACAATTTAACTGTTATTTAATCATGCCAAAATAGTCGAAGAACTATAAAAGTATGGTATTTAAACTGCTAACTGTGAGAAAAATCGTTTATTGGCTCTTTTCATCTAGTACGGTTAAAGAACCAAAATTTTACTCGCTTCAACAATGTCCACAGCCAATGAGAATTGAGTGCACGTTCTTGGAAAGCTAGATGCTAAATCATGTGAAAAGGATATCATATTTCATACTTTTATTTTCCATGATCGTATGCCAAGAACAACAGTGAATGTTTAATAATCTTATAATAATAAATGTATGGTGAACACTCAATGCAACTACTTAAATTTCTGCAGCTTGGTACATACTTTAAACAATACGTACCACCATCAAAGTTTTAATTAACATTTATTGCACGCTGATAGAAGTTTATATGAAAAATTAGTTAAATTGCAATTTATTTAACTGCTATTTTACCATGCCAAAATAGTCGAATAACTATAAAGAGTATGGTATTCAAACTGCTAACTGTGAGAAAAATCGTTTATTTTCTAATCATTAAACATCTAGTATTTCTTATCTTTCACGATACATGGCACCACTAGATAAACTAATTCCGCCATATTGCACGGTTCATTTGACAAAGTTCAACTCCAGTTAAAGTAAAATTATAAGTTGTGTAAAACTATTCTAGTTCTAAATGTTTACAAAACCGTATAGTTTGATATTTATGATTTTTTAACCATACCAGCTGTAAATGGTGTCGAGCACGTAAAAGTAAAGGAATGCTCCTTAGCGTAAACGTAATGACCTTTAGAATAGACAGACGGTTACCGGTTATTTTTACCGCAATTTTTGAATGAAAATTCTAACGGTGCAAATAATTATAATTTTCCTAAGCATGGAAAGTAATATATAATTTTAAAAGGTTATATTTAAAAACTATTGTTCAAATGACGAAAATTGAAATATTTAAAATAAGGTGGAGAAATAGCTAAAGATCAATTTTCTCTACGATATCAGGATTAGAATACAAAATTAAATTCATCTCTCTTGTGTGTTTTTAACATATGTGCGCCAGTTGGATTCTGTAAGAATAATTGAATAACTCTAGAAATTTTTATTTAATTTAAAAATTTAATACACTCTGTAAATTTGTAATTAAGAAGGGGCAATGAAAATTTACTGAAACCCATTGTGAAAGGAGAGGTGCATGGATTACATTTTATGGTACTTAAGAGATGCACTAGAATGAGAAAAGTTAGTATACGGATTTTGAAATTAGAGCAAATATTTGAGAAAAAAAGCTAAATAACGTGAAAAGAGCGCAATCAATGCCTCACTAGCAGTATAACTGCACACGGAGAAAATAATTTGGTAAAATAGCGTAATTTGGTAAATTACTAAAGTAAGGTACCGTAATAAAAAAAAACTCTAATTTTGGTATTAAAAACCAAAACCGTAGAAAATACCGTATACCATATTTATGCGGTATTTAAACAATTAATTTGGTAATTTTTCTGTTGATATAGAAGTGATTTACAATAAATTCTGGTATTCAAATTAAAGTTCTTATTGCCACACATGTTTAATATACATTACTGTAAAGTAAATTTTACCGGATAAATGCTTTTTATGTCATTCTCTAAGATACCCTGTTAAATAACCAAATTATACTTCATTTATCGCATATTATAAAAAAGTATTTTATTGTTACTTTCACTAAAATCATTGCCAGAGCAGTACGGTAAAAATAACTGACACTTTTTGTGTTCCCATAAGAGTAAGAAACACGGTAAATTATATAATATTCTGGTAGTTTTGATCATATTTCTTTTCTCTGTGTTGCTTAGGTTTCAAAACGAATCATTTAAAACGTCGTAACACGGAAAGAAAAAGAGATGTAGAAGAAAACTGAGAGCAAGAAAATATATATTGTCCAATAGAGTACGGGAAACAAGCTTGAGCAAGTTACTAAAGAAAAAGTTAATAATAATAATAATAAGACACATGCGTGGTTGGGAAGAGTGCATTTTGCAAAGTGGGGTTCTCAATCTAATCCTACCACACCATTCTTTCGTTCTATTTTCTTTTNTATCTATTTTTTTTTTTTTTTTTGGTTCGTCTAGACTGTTTCAGCTTCCTCCCTCTACTCTATAGGTCAAATTATATTCCTTATTGTTACAACTTATTTAAAATTTTCTCTTACATCTATGTGTTTCATTTTTCAATTGCTTGTTTCTTGCACTTAAAAGTTCTTTTCATCAGAACTTTAGTATGCTCTTTTAGCGTTAAGTAACTTTAATCATGCATACTCAAATCTTACTTTGAGCTTTACGAACTAATCATAATTTGCATATAATTGTGGAGAATTCCCAGATGAATAATTTTTTGTCATTGTAAATACTATTGATTTTTTACAACAGCAAACAAAACTTTCTTTTCCCGTTGATTTTGTTCGAATTGCAGATCTATGCGCTTAAAAACATTTAAAATTTATCTATTATTCACTTACATGGCTAGTGTTAAATAGAATCGGTAGACAATACGGACTTTTTTCATTGATTTCGTGTAAATTTTAAATTCTTTTGCTTAACTATTTCCCAGATAGTAGAGTAGGGGGTCAATTGTAACAGGGTACGATTGTAACAGAGCAAAAATTTCGAGTATTGTGTTCGAGATTTGGTTCCTAGGTGACGCATGAGGTGTATTTAGGAAATCTACATGTACACCCCTGCTGGCAACCATTTTTATGTACTTTTGAAAGAGTTACATCACAAAAGATATTTTCACGCTACATAAGTACTTTTTTTGGTATTAGAATAATATGTTGTAACAAAGTGATTTTGTTTAAACAAATAAAAATTATTAACCGAATATGTAAGTGGACAACTTAATTAACATTTCGAAAAAAAGATTAGTTTTTTTAATTAACTAGCATTTTTTTTAACAAATGAAGCTGAAATGGCGTCTTGGGGACGATTGTAACAATAAGTAACGGGACGATTGTAACAGCTGAAAATAAATAATCTTATGTTTACAAATCATTACTTAGCTCTTTAGGAACCACCAATAGTTTCCTATATCATTTATATTATGTTGCATGTGCATTATTTTATTTGTCACCTTTCACAGCATAAATTAAAATTTTTAACCCCTTAAAGTTAAAAGTTTAACCCTTTAGGTCTCTGCTCATTATTATTTTTACTCCTAAAATATCACTACTATTTTGATCAATAAAAAAATTTATCGCAGCTATGATAATATATATAATCAATATATATATAATATATAATTAACTATGTTTTAGTTGAATTTATGAACTGTTATAATTGCCCCGTAAGTGGGGTCAATTGTAACAAGTGCACGACTGTCAAAAATTAACTAATATAATAACATTTAAAATAAGGTATTTATTCTTTTTCTAGTAGAGGATAGTCTACTTTACTCGTCTGTCAATTAATACTAATAATATGTTGGATTCTTTGTTAGTTAAGAATAGTTAAGTAAACAATTTTACAATTGACCCCATTCTCCCCTACCATTAATTTTATGTCAAAAATACATACGCATATTTCACCTTTAAATTTTACTAAGCATTAGTAAAATTTACACGAAACTGAAATGTCGAAAAAATCCGGAAAGCGTAAAATTCTCTCAAAATTATTACTCAAATAAATTCGTAGTTTTTGCGAATATTTTACCAATCACTTTTTACTACGTCAGAGTGAGTACGTTATTTTTACATATTATTTATACCAAAAGTACGTCAAAATTTATTTAAGTTGAAACGTCGATGCAATTGGTAATTCAAAAAACGGGAAATTTACATAAAATTTTACGTTAACAAATTCTTTTCTTTTACGACTATTTTACCAGCCACTTTTTTTAGGTAAGAATAAGAATGTCATATTTGCATCTGCAATACATCAAAATGCAAAAGTTGAAACGTCAAATTAGTGGTTATCCAAAAAACATAAAATTTGCTTAAATAAATTCAAACCTAAATTGAAATGGTAAATTTACTTCGTAAATAATGCGTAAAATACACAGAATCGTTTTTTTCTATATCTAAATAGTAAATATTATTTCGTCAATCTTTCGCAAAATATAGCAATTCAATCTTACCGAAGAGTTATTATTAAAATCCATTCCAGTAATATTACACAAAATATAACAAAACTTTTCTTTACCAGATATCTCAATAGTAATCATTCCGTCAATATTGCGTGAAATTTACAGATGAAGCATATTGACTTTACCTATTTCCCAAACATTCACGCTACATGAATGGGATTTGCCAATTCCGTTTGAGTAAGTTTCTTTCTCTTAACTATCATTACTTCATGGAATAAATAAACAAAACTGTGGATGTATGAATGGGTCCGCCGTATAAATGGGTGTGGCAAAAGTCGGAAACTCGGCCATAGATGGCGCCACTGGAAGACAAAAATAATCGCACCCCTTGCCTTAATGGCCGATGATAACAACAACAGTAAATATAACTATTTTTGAGTTTTCTACTTTTGAGTTTCATGTCTTGAAACTATTTTAATTTATTAATTCCATTTTAATCTCCATTTCCCGAGGAAAAAAATTTATCAAATCTTAGATATCACTCCTTGCAACAGTTTCTTTCACTCGTGTTCAATTAATTTGAACTTGCATTAAATACCCTTGACATTTAAATGCGATCTGACATCTTCTTTCTTTAACAAAAAAACTCAATTTTTCAGAAGAAGAAAAAAAACGCATGGAAATAGTTGGAAACAAGGACACAACTTTTGAAAAAAAAGTATTTGTATCCGTTCAATAGGATTCATGAGATTCCTATTCTTATTATAAGAGTAGAAAGTGGAAATGAAAAGGATTCGTAGATTTTGCAAAGTCGAAATGGTTCTATAGAAGTATTTCATTTACAAAGGCAATGGAATTATTTCCTGTCAAAGGAAATGGAAGCAGATTTACAAAAAATACACAACATAGTTAATGAAATGTGTTTAAGTCTTAATAGTAACTAAATTATGGTTAACCAATGCGTAAATCATATTAAAATTATTACCCGTGGAAAAAGAATTTTATGTAACAATTAGAAAGTGAGTATTTTAATATCATATTTCTTTTTAGACCCATTGGAACAGGAAAGCGGGAAAGGCCGCGGCTGAGATGGGCTGATTAGGTGAAGTCTGATTTTCTTGCAATTAATGAAAAGAATTGGAGATCAAAGATAAATCAGAAGTCGTTAATGAGAAATCTTCGGAGGAAGGCATTGACCCACATTGAACTGTCTGGCCAACTATGCTGATAATGATGATTTTAACATTTTAGACTGGTACACTAATATTGAAATTGTTGAAAATATGTGAAATGTATACTTCTCCATTTTTTAACTAGTGTGCAATAAAACACTATCTACTAAATATAATTAACTGACTACTTATTATTTCTTAAAAAGAGCTGTTCTGTTTTTGACTTTTAAATGGTTTTGATTTTTATGATAAAATAATTAAAACATTGTACAATAATAATTTTAAATTTATAAATGAATAATGATTGAAATGAATTTTAAACGCAATCTTTTAAATGTTTTGATAAATTCAAAAATAAAGATTATTGAAGTTAATGAAAGGATAATTTCTTGAAATTCTTCTTCATTTTAAATGAAAAACTCGTTTAGATGTTCTGACAGATTGCGCATTGTGAGGAAACGTTGTTTTCTGTCATTGTTGTTGCAGGCCATTATGGCAAGAGGTGTGGTTGTTCTTGTTTTCAGTGGCACCATCTATGCCAAAGAATTCCACTTCTGCCACACCCATACATCACACCTTTTTATAGGGTAGACCCATTCATGCATCCATTCATTCATCCACAGATCATAATTTTGACCTGAACCAGCGAACGATCAACCAGCAATTCAGTAACCAAGGAGGTAAAATTTGTCATGGGAACAAGGAAGAGTTTGTGACCTGACAGATTTTAAGTGCACCAGTCACCATTTACTACACGGGGAGTCTTCAGCCGGTTGAATTTAACTCCCGTTCTAGCGCCCTGTCAACCAGTCAATTTTTGATTTGGAGAATTTAATTTCCTAATTTTGCATATAAGCATATAAAATGTCATTTTCCTAAGCCTGAAAAATGATTTTAGAATCAACAAATTTAAAGCCTGAAAAATGATTTTAGAATCAACCAAAATGCTGTAAAATTTAGACTTTAATTTTCCATCACTTTCTAAAATTTGTTATAGAAAGCTGAGAAATTTACATTCGTGCATTTGCCTGATTTTCCTCTATTAAGAATTTTTCGACTTTTTGCGTGTTCATAATTTTTCACTGACGACATTGATTTGGTAGTACCACTGACGACAGAAAGGCTTCTGTGTGTTGGCATGCAGCGTGGCCCCTGAAGAAGTGTTGTTTTGCTAACACACATATCTTAAAATATTTTCCGTCTTCTGCTATAATTGTATTTCTGACTTTCTAAATTAAAGTAAGACACATTTTATTTTAGCTGCTTTTAGCGCTTTTTCATTTTGATTTATTATTTTAAATGTTATTTACTTATTTTGTCATTTTCTGAATTAGTGTAAATTAGTTTCATTCTTTGATTAGACTAGCTAAGTAACCTAATAGGCTTCATAAATAGGTTACCTAAATAGGAACAGTTACCTAATCATCATCAGCATTGGCACGACAGCCCTTTGTGAGCCTGGGCCTTCCTCAGAAGCTTTTCCTATTCTGCCCTTCTCCCAGCAATTGATTTCCAGTTCTTTACTTTTAGGATGGCAAAATCGTCATCCACACAGTCTTTCCATCTCTTTTTGAGCCTTCCTCCTGGCCTTTTATTGGAGGGGGGTTGCATTAAAGACTCTTAATGGTGTTCGTTCTGAGCTCATTCTCCCTACATGCCCGGCCATCTCATTCTTCTCAGTTTACTAGATTTAATGATATCATCACTATTAAAGATATTATGTATTTCAAAATTATATATTTTTCTCCAGTTGTTGTTATCGAGGATAGTTACCTAAAAAGTTACCTAAATATGGAACAGCTAACTTAATAGCTACCTAACTAGATAATAGTTATTTAGATTATCTGAATAGATAAGAGATAGCCTTGTAGGTTACATAAGTAAGTATTAATTACCTAACATGTTACCTAAGTAAGGATTAGCTACCTAACAGGTTACATAAGTGGGTATTAGTTACCTAATAGGCTATTTAAGTAGGGTACAGAAAACCTGATGGGCTACTTAATTAAGTAATAAATCCTTGGTAAGAGATCCTAAAAGCTACTAAAAGTCTCAATGCAGATTGATAAGAGGCTTTCACTTTAGATAGATAAGAGACTTTGAGACTTTGAGACTGTTAGAGATAGATAAGCGACATTGAGAGTTTTGCTGTAGAACAAAGATTCAACTTGCGAAGACGCGAAAGATGAGGTTCCAACAGCTTTACCAAGAAAATGGCAGGGAGCCGGTACGAGACGGTTGCTTCCTTATGAAATGATTTTTTAATATATTGAGTGACTCAATACCCTGTTTGCTATAACAAGCTAGCACGAAATCTAAGAAATTTTTCAAGACTTTCTTTAGAAAAGTGGAAAAAAATTAAGTTCCTCTTCAATCCTTCAGGATCACAAATGTGAAAATGATGCAACATCTACATAGTTTCATCAACTAAACTGAGGACTGTATAGAAAAAATGGAGAAATGTTCAACATTCACTTAAAATGATATAATATTAGAGGTAATAAACATAATTTTATGCTTATCAAACCTTTTGGAATTTTTTACGCCAAAAAAATTAGTATATAAAGGAAAATTGGTGTATTACCTATCGAAAATATAAAAGGTAAATTCGTCGAAACGTTGAAATTCCCAAGATTCCATCTTTAATTAAAAGGCTCGCAATGAAAAACAATAAAGAGGCAGGAATACGAAGACAGAATAAATGGACTTCCAAAAGCGTTCATTGCCATTCTAAGAAAATGGAGATTTATCTGTAACTAGAGTTTCAGGTATAAGTTTGAAGTACGAATTCTTGTAAAGCAAATAATGAAAATGCAAATTGCAACACTCTTTATAGTGAATTATTTACACTACGGTATTGCGCCATTTTAACTGTGAATAGATTTGAAACATGTAATACATTTCCCTAAACAGTGTAGCGAAATAAAAGGAAAAAATAAACAAGTCTGTATTTTGTACTGAAATAAAAGATAGTGGATGAAACTGAACTTGATCCTGTGGGAAGTTGAACAAGAGGTGTGTTGCCAAAATTAGAAAGAAAAATATAACAATTAGACGAAGGCAATAACTACTCAAAAATACAATGATATACGGAATGAATACAATGGCACGAATGGAAAATAACGTACATAGTTTTTTTTCATTTCTTACAAAATTTAATTTATTTTATTTAATTGATAATTAACGTTACTCATACTAAGCAAGGATTAATTTTTCCAGCGCAAAAACTTCATGTGTGTGATAATGTGTAAATATATGAAAAAATAAGTAGGTTTTGCTTTAACGAACGCTTGGAAAAAAAACATGGTCAAAACTACCTGAATATTGCGGAATTCACCGCGTGTTTTTGGCTTTATGGGGACACCAAAATGGGCAGTAATTTTTTGACAACTTGCTTTGGTAAAATTAATAACAATATATAGTTTTATATTATGCGAAAAGGATTATAAATGTGGTAAAATTTCGTAATTTTATCATGATACCTTAAAGCATGTTATAAAAACCATTTACTTGATTACACTTACTTTTCCCTTTAAATGGGTGGTAATAAAAACTACAATTTTGAAATTCTGAATTTCGAGTAAATCGTTACCATATGAACGGCAAAACTCCCATATGAATAGTTTAAATACCGTATATATATATATATATATATATATATATATATA
>NC_092211.1:52250707-52255904 GCF_043381705.1 Parasteatoda tepidariorum
AAAAAAAAAAAAAAAAAAAAAAAAAAAAAAAAAAAAAAAAAAAAAAAAAAAAAAAAAAAAAAAAAAAAAAAAAAAAATATATATATATATATATATATGAAATTCAGATTCGAAAGACGTATTTTTCTCAAATTTTAAGTTGTTTTAATATTTGTTTTTAATATTGTGTCGCTATATTTAGAAGATGTTTCCTAAGTGTTTAAGAATTAAGTAAGAGAAAGAGAAATATTACAGAACACATTGTGATGATCTATGCGAACACAATATAATTTAAATATCTTTATATTTATTAGTACAATTAAAGTGCATGTAGTTCTTTTTATAGATAATATTTTAAGAGGTTTAAGAACAACATGGACTGAAAACTTTTGAATACAAAAATAATTGCGTATTTAATATGAAAAAAAATTAGAAACTCGATTGTATCATAACTTAAAAGTTCAATTTTATATACCATAAGTTTGTACAAAAAGTACATAATTTTTTTTTTTGATTTGGCTGGAGTAGTTTAAATTGTTCATCGTAATTAAAATATTCCCTTTTTAGAAAAGTTTTATTTACTTTTTAAATTAAATAATTTTCAATTCTCTTTCAATTAAACGTAGTTTTTTCAGTTTCTGTCACAGTGAAAAATTAAAATGTGAAAGAATTATTTTCATAAATTTTCATGTAGGAATGAACTATATTTCCTTATGAATTATGTTTCCTCACCATGAATTATATCTCCCCCCTCCATTTTTCTGAAATATTATAGTGTGTACAATAGTGCTCTGAAATATATTTTTCAGAAAAATAAAGTTTTGGTGCAATGACAACAAGTACTTAAACACTAGAACAGCCATATTTTTACTTACCTGAAAGCGCCGTTTGGGGTCGATGTGACCCTCATAAACAATTCACGTTATTTCAAAGTGAATAATTTTTTAAATGATGGATATCGTTGAACATACAATATTAAGAGCTTTTAGAGATTATTTTTTTTTCATAAACGCAATGGCAATATTGCAATGTAATGTATTATTATATTACAGATTATTCTTTAACAGGAGCTAAGTCATGCGAATATAAACAAAAGATGCGAATATAAACAATACGTATTAGCCCCATAACATGTTTTAACAAAGGGAATTCCCATCATTATTTCGACATGATCGTAGGCGTACAGAATATTTGCGTGGCGGGATAGCAAAAAATCGACAACTTGGTTTCTAGTAATCCTCATAGTTAGCAAAATCTGTATCTTTAAGATGTTAAAAGGCATGTTTATTTTATTTTATAGTCTGAATTTTATGAATTAGGTGCTATCTGATACACCAAAATATGATTTGTAGTTCTTCAACAAGCACAAAAATGAACTCGCAATGCATTGGGATGGCAAAAGGTTCCTTGGAAAACTATTCAAGCATTAGGACAGAAAAATCACCAGCTCTGTAAGAAAGAGCGAACCGCCTGTAAATTTCAGATCGTGCAGAATAATTCCTTAGCATCTAGTCTGTCATTTCGTTCTATTGTAGTAAGAGACAGTGTCTGGATTCTACTTTGTACTATCGTCTGTAAACACATTCACTTTTGACTATTATTCAGAGTTAAGGTATTCTTTTTCTTTCGCATCGATATATTGAGCGTTTTGCTTCCATTTTGCAATGCAAAAGGTGCATTGACAAATCATGATAAATAAGCGATATTGAAAATAGAAGTTTTTTTTTCTTGTTTAGACGTATAATCTCATCTACGTGCGTATTTATTTTAATGAAAACAATTTCGTCTGAAAGTTTTACTGGAATAAAAAGAACTATCCAATAGTTTCGCTGAACTCGGAGTTGGGTTGTAGTTACATACTCAGAACACTATATTTTCCCAGAGTTCAGTTCATTCAGTTGTTTTTCAACTTGCACTAATAAAAATAACCATAAATTTTTTTTTTTGAAATTTATGTTAGTTGAAAATAAAAACTTGAATTCAAAGTTATGTGGATGGTTTATCGGGGGAAATATTTGAATTTTGATTTACATGGCAACAGCATATCCTAAGCAGTTTTATCTTGTCCAGGATAATAAAAAAAGTAACTTTTTTTAAATCAATTTGTACCTAGTTTCCTTCAGACGCAATAATGAATTTGTATTTCAGTAAGAGCTCAACTAAGTTACTTCAAACGTCGAATATAAAGTAACATATAATTTAGCAGAAACTATTGTGTGACATATTGTTTTATAACTTAGTGGATTCCAATTTCAGTTTTCATAAATCATATTTACAGGATTTGTAGTCTTGCAATATCGAAAATAGTCATGAAACTTCCAAAATGAAAGTTTTTCTTACAAGGGTCAAAATGATCCCTTTTGGCTAATTAAGGTATTTCTACGATTATTTATTTAAGTAATCCATATAATCGCATTAAATTTTGATACAGTATACTTGGAAACAACTCAAGAAAAGTAAAAAATTATGAGCTTTGATGCTCACGTGTATCCTAAAAACAAAAAAGTGAAAAATTATGAGCTTTGATGCTCACGTGTATCCGAAGAATCAAAAAAGTAAAAAATTATGAGCTTTGATGCTCACGTGTATCCTAAAAACCAAAAAAGTAAAAAATAATGAGCTTTGATGCTCACGTGTATCCTAAAAACCAAAAAAGTAAAAAATTATGAGCTTTGATGCTCACGTGTATCCTAAAAATCAAAAAAGGATCAAAATGACCCCAACGGTGCTTCTAGTGTTTAGCGTATTTTTTAAACCACCTCTTTTCAATATCCACGAAAATTAAACAAATTTTCTTTTTATTTTCATAGGATTATGGGTGATTCTTTAGAAACATGACAATTCGGAAAAAAAAATTTATTCAAATTTAAAGTCTTCAAAATAAAAAAATTTTTTTTTGTATATTTATTTAGTTACATTTATTAATATCTTATAGATAACAGTGTAGTTTATTGACATTTGCCCAAGGAAAAAAAAGTAGAAATTCACCGAATTTTGAATCCAAAGAAAATGACATATTAGCTTAGAAGTTAAGAAAACAGTCATTTTAAGCTAATAGTAAGTAACTCAACTTAAGAAACTCAAAAAAGTTGATTTCAACTTTTTATGCAAATAAATTCCAAAAATAATTATTGTGAACTATTTGAACATGCCGTTTCTTCTCGGCTTCTCGTTTTTTTCTCAGTTTATTTTTCCTTGATTGTTTTTAGGCCCCATGTTTTAAAATAACCTAGTAAAAATAATTTTATATTAATTTACATCGGAAATTTTTTTATTACATTCTTTAAATTTAAAATATTTCAAATCATTTTATTTTACAACTTTATTACATTCTTTAATGCATTCACACATGTAGAATTTAAAGACTATGACTGAACTAAATTGTGCAGTGATGTTCTTAGCTTATCCTTTATTTTTTAACCATCTGTGTTTTGAAAAAAAAATAACCTAAAGACTTTGCGTTAATGGACCATAAATTGTTTAAATTAATTCTTTTATCCACTGTAGAAAGAATCAATAATGGTTTTGTTGTTGACCTGTACAGAATGAAATTGTGTATAATAATCAATCATTAAATAAATAAATAACTTTGATCACATACAAGCAAGTTACAATCTTACATAAACTGGGTATTAGGTTAATATTTGCTTTCCCTCTTAATATTATTCCGCTTAAGCAATTTTCTGGTAACTGGCATTCATAAGACAGGAAAATGACAGCCAGGATAATGACAATTTGCTTTTTTACAGCATTTAACTTTCCTTTAATTTAGCATTTCGACCAAAGGCATTTACTTTCCGCAGAAAACAACAGGATTTCTTGAAATAACTCAGGTAAATCTATGTAGTTTATGTTATTAATGATTTCAAGAAGACAGCATAATGACTGCATAAAAATCCGCTCACTTTGTAAAATTGTTTGAAATAGATTTTGAACCAGAAAGTTTATTCTTTATTCCTGAAATAAGACCTGTTCTGATAGGATGGTATTCAAATCAATCTCTTAGCCTAAGATATTGATTGCTGGCCCTATCTATTTTGGTTATAAATTACTAAAAAAAGTGGACAGGAAAATGACTGATTTTCATGCGACAAACAAATTAATGACAGAGAAAATGATTTTCAACAAAGTTTTTGAAAATAATGCCCTCTGCCTATATTCTGGAAAAGCTTACAACGGTTGAGATAAAAAAAATAGATATTGAAAAATTTATGGAAAGTTTGGAAGCTAGTTATTATTGGAAATATTGTTTGTGACATGTCTGGAATTGACATTTTGAAATTCAATTACATTTTTTACATATACGAAACAGTCAAGGTTAATGCAAAGTCATTTTAAAACGCTAACAGCAATGCTATTTATTAATTTTTTTTTTAAAAAAAGTTATTTTAGTAGTATATTATTGGATATGGGTGCAAAAGACTGTCAACTGTCGTATTTCGGGAGAATCACCCCTAAATGCAGATGATTAAATTCATAGCCGGTAGAAAAAACTTGTTTTGATATTTTGATTTTTAAATATTTGAAGCGTAATTCTTTTATACTTTATATTTTGCAATTTAATTTCAGAAGCAGAGTCTCACAGCTAACCCAATTCTGAGTTTGCAATTATAAACGTCCAACTCCATAGCCATGATGTATTTTTTAACCCAACCCAGAAGACAAGAGAATTCCTAGATAAGCATTTTGAAGACTTTTTGACAGAATTAATTCGCATTTGCGGTACACAGAGAAGAAAATCACGAAAGTCCCTCACGGTACGCCAGACAACAAGGGTATTCTAGTCGATGATCCTTTTATTACTGAGGATATTTTAAATCAGCACTGTGATCGGTGCGAGCCGTTAGGAGATTCCGTACAGACCAGCCCCAGCTGAGATTAAAATCTAGGACAGATTTTAAAAATGTGCATCCTTTTTTGCCTTGGGAAAGAGAAAATTTGGAGCCTATAAGAACTGTTTGCTTGATATGGTTTTGACGAATATCTTTTGCCACCCTTCGGTGTGGTGAATTTAATAATTTACCTCGTATCGGGAGGGGCTTCGAATTCCACACTAATGTAATGTCACCAGTAGGACTGGGCTATAAATCGATATATCGCGACACATCGATTTAACGCCTGTATCGGCAGGCCGATACAGCGACTTTCGCTCCAGGCGATGCATCAGAAACCTGATTTAAGCCGTCGAGTAAAGAAGACGAACGATATAGCGATATAC
>NC_092211.1:52257495-52281087 GCF_043381705.1 Parasteatoda tepidariorum
AAAAAACTAACATAATTAAAACTATCAGTAAAAGGAAATCACTTACAATTTTCTTGCGAACTTCATTGTCGACTACTATCAAGAAATCCGATGACTAAATGAAATGAGCAGCTAAGATTTAAAAACAACTATTGTTTATATCATTATTAAAATACATGGTTACATTGTTAAAGCGTACGAATAATGATACAACTTACTTTGACATTTTATACAAAAACGAATTCTGGTTTGTTGAAAAAAAGAAGCAACAATGCTTGTTCGTGTTCTTTCACTTTGTTTAAATAATAGCTAATTTAGCATTAAAATGTGTTGAGGTAGTTGAGTAAAGACAAGGTACAAAAAAATATGGAAACGATGAAATACCACGAGAAATACATATCGACTCAAAAATTTAAAAATAAACTCGTAAAATCGTTTTAAATGAGGAATTCAAATACACAAAACATCCTAACAATCTTTTCCCCTTAGGTAGTGTGGGGTCAACTTCAGTAAATTCAAAAGGAGTTAGTAAATTCAGTGGGGTCAACTTCAAAAAATTATATCAAAAAATAAGTACCCTCTTTTTCATTTCAGATTTGAATTTGCTAGTAAAAAACAGGTGTTGCATTTTGGTTCATAAGTGGTGTTATTATTTTATTTTCTATAATAACCGGTGTTAAAGAGCCAACCCAGGGGTCAAAAAACTCAGAAATTTCACCCGTCCCCAAGGACGGCTTGTCCAACAATATACCCGTCCTCCTTTGAAACTAACCCGTAGCTTCTAAATAAATAAAAATATAACTTTCTCTTATTTATTGCAAACATTTATATAAATTGCACAATTAATTAGTAGTTACTAAGATTGCATTATGCAGTAATAAAAGAAACACTAGGTTACTAATAGTAACCTAGTATTTCTTTTATGAAATAATTCATTTCTCTTATGAAATAATTTAAAAGACAAAGGTCAAGTTATCTGGAATGTCAATTTATCCGAGGGTACTGCGTTTTTTAAATGAATCAAATATGACGTTTGCCAGTTCCACAATCAGGCCAATGATTTACAGAGGTTTCTGCAGAGAAATCTGAAAGGGGTTTTCCAGTTAGGTAGATGTTCATAATTGCATTTACCGCTTCTTGTTTAAGACCAGTACGTAATACATTTTTTTTGTAAGTTCATTGCTGAAGTTCATTGCTAAGTTCAACAGCTGCAGTTCTCCCAGACGGAGAAAACATCAATTCAATTTCAGGCTCATTTTAGAGATGAGGCGCTAGACTCTTGTAAGATTACAAAAACTGAAAATATATCACGAACATTAACGGGAAAATGGCCGTCCGCGCGGACGTCGGATTCGAGAAATTCGCTGTCCGCGGGGAATTTTTGACAGCCGAGGACGGGCGGACGGGTGGTTTTTCGAGCCTTAAACCAACCCATTTTCAGGTTTAAACTACCAATGTTCACCTCCGTAGTCTTCTTTTATCCCAGGCCAAAAGACTAGGGAACTCTTAGATCAAGCATTGGGATAAACTAGCCAGTGTGGGGGACTTTTTGATGGAATTAACTTCTATTTGCACTAAATTCAGAGGAAAACCACAAAAAAGCCCAATGATTAGTTTGATTTCAATAGGATTCTAACCCGTGTTCAACTTACCCCTGAGAATACTTTAAGGGTCATTCTAACGGCAAAAAAAAAAGAAGGAAAAAATCGTAAGCGAATTCGGGGATCAGAACGAGAAGCCCAACTGGTGAGATTTTTCCGGGTTTCATTCCACCAATCAGGTTCTTATTCCAATCTCTGAATTCACGTGCGTGAATTTTTCTCACGCTGTGAACGATGATACAAGTGAACGATTCCTGACGTCAGCACTTTGGTTCGTGAGATATCTCTAGGAGCAGAATTCACATCTAGCAGCTAGGGATACTACTCTGCATTTTTTTCAGTTCAATCGGTTTACTTTTATTCATTATGAAATGCACTACTAAAATTATATATGCCCAGAGAGGATTTTGAATTCAAATCTTTCATAAATATTCTGCAAATTTTACAATGACTTGACTCAAATGACTATTAGAAATACGTAAATTGATTAAAAAAATTATCATTCTAGTGATCAAAACAACATTCCCGGATGCTTGTTAGAACTCTTGGAATATGTGAAATCTATGGCCTGCACTTGTTGGTCTGTATTTGATAGTTTCCGGGGTCTGGGTAAATAATAGTTTTCTTTGGTGATTACAAGAGGTCGTAAGTAGGACTGGGCTATAAATCGATATATCACGACATATCGACTTAACGCCTGTATCGGCAGGCCGATACAGCGACTTTCGTTCCAGGCGATGCATCAGAAATCTGATTTAAGCCGTCGAGTAAAGAAGACGAACGATATAGCGATATAAGACACGCAAGGATCGCTTACGTTCCAATGCCAACTCGCGCTGGGGAAGACGATGTACGTATCGTTATATTGAAACGGCCTTGATTGATGAGTGGTAGAATCAGAATCAGTTTTGAGAACATATATCGTGATCTCGCATGTTCGTTTCCGCTCCTCTTAGTTTTTTTTTCTTCTTTGTTGCGACTTGATATCGTTTCTTGTGGATTATTTTCAGTGGGACGGACTTTGTGATCGCCGTCGTTACCTTGTTCTGAACGTAATCTATTATTGAAAAGAATACGTAAAGAAGTGTTTCTTAATTAATTAGGTAAATTTTTTTTTGACACAGAAATTTCTTTTTTATTTTTAAATGTGAAAATTAATTTTGATATTATATGTTTAAGAATTATTTTACATCATTGAATTTATCACAAACGGAAATCTAATTTAAGGTGCCCATAAAGAATTAAATTAAAAAGTAAATAAATTTGCTAGGCTATTTCTTACTTTATTTTAACTTATTAAAAACTTTTTGGATAAAATAATAATTTAATGGGTTTTTATTACTGATTTCAAATTTATAAATATTTAGTTGTTTTCATTTTTACAATTAAAATTATAACAAAACTTATTCTTCCTCTTTTGGATTTGGACATAAGTCAATCAACTTTGTTTATTCAAAAAAAACTAGTAATGTTTGCGATTGCGACTTCTTTTTTTAAAATCATTTAGCATTTCGCTTTATTAAAGAGTATAATAGTGTTTTTTACTTTTCTTTCAATATTGTCAGTTGAATATATTATAGAATATCATAATTCTTTTGTTTTTATTTTTAAGAAATTAAACCTTACTTTGTTTTATCGTTCAGAATTCGGTAATTATTCAATTTAACTTTATTATTTATGTGAAATAATAGTGATAAAATATAGTGTTGCTTTAAAAGTGTTTTTTTTTGTTTAATTTATTTAGCACTTTGTTTTAAGCATACAAATAATCTTCAACGAACCTATTTTTTAAATTTTCTTTCTATATTGTTAGGCAAATATATTGCTAAATTTCAATTTTATTATTTTTTTATTATCTATTTTTAAACTAAGAAATCTTTCGTTTTTTGCGCGATCATTTTTGGAAAATATAACATTAATATCTTTCTTAAGCAAAACATATACATCAAATTCATAAATTGATTTAAATCAATCTGAGTATGAAGTTTTGATAGAAATCCGACTTTCTGCGCCTTACAAGTAAATGAATTTCACAAATACTATATCGCGATACATCACTATATCGCGATGCAAAACTGACGATGCATCACGATATAAAATTTCTTATATCGCCCAGTCCTAGTCACCAATGATTTTAGAGTCAAATAAAATCCATGCATAATTTTGTGGTTGGGAAGCCGCCATCTTTAATCTAATCTTCGAATCAAACTTTTAGTAATGCAGATCAGTCTTCTGCCAACCTTATTCTCTGATCAAGCTTAGGCATGAATACCAAACCGTCACTAATTGCCCATTTTGAAGATGAAACCATTAGTGAACTGAAGTTAGATGTTATTAATCAAAGCAAACTAAATATCTTCAAACTATAAATTTCTATTTCCGTCATTCAGTTGAGGCAAAACACTTTTCAGCATGGACAGAGAAAGAAATTCTCGTAAAATTACCGTGATGTTTGGTAATGAAATTTCAAGTTTCATTTATTTATTTATTTTTATAAAAAAAAATTGTGTAAGAGAAACCAAAATGTTCGGTATTTAAACTATTCACAAGATATTCGCATTCATATGGTAACGGTTTATCGAAAATTCTTGTTTTTAAAATTATGGTTCTTATTACCACATTAAAAACACAAAATCAAAAAGCAAATTTAATCGAATAAATGGTTTTCATGCCAGGCTGTAAGTTATTATGATAAAATTACAAAATTTAATCACAAGTTATAAAACCATATTTTTTTAAAACCAATTTTACCATAATCACTACCAAGGGCTCCGGTGAAAATTAATTAGCTTTTTGGTGTTCCCATTGAGTTGAAAACACGTTAATTTTCCCCATATTCTAGTAATTTTGAACATTTTTTCTCTCAGTGTGAAAGTTAAGCTAAAAAAATCGACAAAAACGTAAATGTCAACGAAATATAAAAAACTTGATTTCAAATNAATAAAAAAAAAACCTTGTTTAAATTATTTTCAATTTAAACTGTTTTTTTTTTTTTTTTTNAATTTTACCAACTCAAGAAATTTTCCGGAATTTTGACTTGGGCTCACAATCACCCCTGCATATTCTAGTAATTTTGAACATTTTTTCTCTCAGTGTGAAAGGTAAGCTAAAAAAATCGACAAAAACGTAAATGTCAACGAAATATAAAAAACTTGATTTCAAATTAATTTTCAAATGTAAGATTCATTTGGAAAGGAAATACGACGCAAAAATGTTACTGTATTTTCTGTAAATAAATAAATTGTATTGCAGAAACAATAACTTTATTGCATCGGTATTGATAAGAAAAAACTTTATTTAGCTCTAATTTGTTTCTAAAAACTAAATAATTGTTTTCACGAGTTTTGCAATAGTCTTCAAGATATGTTCTTTTAGTTTTTAGTTTGCTACAAAATGTGTTTTTTTTCTTTCAAAAATAAAATTTCTTCTAAAAGATATGCAACACAAGATAAAAATGACTACTAATTAAAGGAAAAACAAATATAATAAATATATATATGCATTTTTTAAAAATTTGATTAAAAGGTGAAGAAGGTACCTTACTCTCAGTAAGTTTATTTCTTTTAATGTTCAATTGTAAGTTTTATTCTGGAAAAGTAATAATAAGTTTGTTTTTGATTAAAACAATGCTTTGAACTTCTTTATAGTTTGAAGTCTTTATAGTCATTTTTTTCTGTTTATACTTCAAAAATGTCTCTTTATCACCGATAGTTAATTGAAAAAAGCAACTTAAGATTTAACTTAATATTTCAAATAATTTAGTATGGTCCTTTCTTCAACACTTTTATTTTAAAACATTATTTTATGACGTAAGAAAAATTTTATAACTGAAATGCAAATATTTTATAGTAAAACGATTTCCACCTTTTTTTTTAAAAGCGCAACACAAAGTATAAATCAACATTACAATTTATTTTAGGTAACCTATATATTTATTATTTTCAATTTGAAAAAAAAATATGAAAGTCTTCTTTTTTTCTACTCAAGAAAAAAATCGGAAAAAAGAAGTGAAATTAATAGGTAATTAATAATTTAAGAAGCTGAATTTATGAAGAATCAGCATATTTAATTTGTAAATTAATTATTTTTAATTAATATTTTTCATTTGGAATTATTGTATGTCTATTTTTAATACATTATATATAAATATATATTTTTGAAGGTTTTTCGCATTGAATATATCTTTAATATTGAATATTTATTAAATAATTGATAAATATATTAACAGAATCCAATTATTTGTAATTAACCTTTCCTTTAATCTAGTTATATATTTTTTATTTAAACCTAATCCATTTAATTAAAGTTGATTGAGTTTCCCTCTTTCGCTAAAACAAGTTTCTAGTCTAAAGTCTGTTTCACATTTAATGAATTTCAATTTCCTACGGCATTAAATTTAAAAGAAATTCATTATTAATTTAAAAAACTCTAAAAAGCTCATGTAAGTACAAAAGCAGGACTTATTAAGTTACTGCATCACTTATATTAAATTCCCTTTTCAATGCAATTAGTTCTTTGTGAGAAAAGCGAATTATGAAAATTTGACTACAACATTCTTACTTAGTTTCTTCGAATTAAGTTTTAGATCATCTAAGAATTTCTTTTATCAAGAGTACTTTGTTCTTTAATAATTAATTTACAAATGGAACCAATTTTTCTTCTTCTTTAAATTCCTTTAAAAGCGTTCTCAGAAGCGAAGAACTAGTTTTCATAACAAAACAATTTTAAGTAGCCCTAAATATTTTTATTGTTTTACATATTTAGGCTATTTAAGTTGTCCTTTTCTTTTCTCTCAAAGAAAAGTCAGAAAAAAAAGAAGTGAAATTAATAGGTAAAATAAGAATTTTAGGAGCGGAATTTACGAAAAATCGGTGCATTTAATACATAAATTAATTCACTTTAATATTTATTTTTACATTTAAAGTTTTTATATGTCAATTTTCAACACATTATTTAAAAAATATATTTTTGAAGGTTTTTCTATTGAAATGCTTCGTTAATAATACTGAATATTCATTAAATAATTGATAAATATAGTAACAGAATTCAATTACTTATAATTAACTTTTCTTTTAATCTAGTTACATATTTTTTAATTTTTTACCTAATTTAATTATTTAACGTTGAATGAGTTTTCCCTTTTTCGCTAAAACAAGTTTCTAGAAAGTCAATTTCCTGTTTAATGAATTTCAATTTATTAAAACATTAAATTTAAAAGAAATTCATTATTAATTTAAATCCCCCCAAAAGCTCTGGTTATAGTACTAAAATAGTACTTATTGAGTTACTGTATTACTTATATTAAATTCCCTTTGCAATGTAATTAGTTCTTTCTGAGAAAAGCGCATTATGAAAATTTGACTACAACATTCTTACTTAGTTTCCTTGAATTAAGCTTTAGATCATAAAAGAATTTCTTTTATCAAAAGTGCTTTGTTCTCTAATAGTTAATTTACAAATAGAACTAATTTTCTCCATTCTTTAAATTCGTTTAAAAGCGGCTTTAGAACCGAAGTAATAGTTATCATTACAAAACACAATTTTAAGTAGCTCTAAATACTTCAATTGTTTTACATATTTAGACTATTTAAGTTGTTTGTTTTAAAAAGCTTTCTACCGAAAAAAATTTTAGAACCATAACAAAATGAATTCAGGACTTAAAAGAAATATTTATTTTTACTAAAATATGTAACGGTAAAACGTTTGCGAAGTATTTAATATTCTTATAAACCATATCACATTTTGGAAAATAATAAAAATAATGAATTAAAATCATTAAATAATCATAAATCATTAATCGAATTTTGAAATTGGAGAGCATACTTATCTGCTTCATTAAGAAATTAATTTATCACCGTAAATGTTCAATTTTATTTAAACAAATTTAACTGAAATAAATTTAAAAGTACTCGTTTTTTTAAATATCACTTACTTTACTTGCAATATATGTAACATAAGGTTAACTATATCTTTCTACTACTTGCTGCATCGGCTTACGGTTTTTTACTATATTTGAAAAGGGAAATAGCATAAATTTTACTTAGGTTTAGTGAATTCAGGAGACCAAATATTTTTTGCACTCACACAGAAGTTAAATTTATGTATCAGAAATATCTTTTGCAAATTTATTTGCTAAGTTGGAATAATGTTTTGAAAAGCTAGGGAACGGTTTTTGTTCATTTAATGAAATATATTTATTTTTTATTCTCTCCATAACCAGAAATAAAATATTGCCAAAATTTATTTCAAACAGTAGAGAAATAAAATTTTAAAATGCCATATATTTATCTGATATCAAAATAATTTATTTAAGATAAAAGAAGGCACATGAATTGAGGAAAATAACGATGAACAAAAAACGTTTACAATTTGATGTGCTTTCTAGACCAATAAAATGTTCCTTTTAAGCCTTCTGCTTTGGCATCTACAATACAAAAAAACTCTTGTAAAATGCATACCTCTCACTCTGAATTAAAGCATAGGGCTTCTATCATATCACTAGATTTGTGGCCAGATATTTAGCCTCTCGCCTTTCTTTTCCTATTGTTTTCAATTCGCCTACAATCATCCTGCACCAAGTATCTTTTAGGTCTTCCTCTTTTTCTTTTGCCCTGAGGGTTCCAATCAAAATTTTGTTTTACTTCAAATTTTTCAGGTTTAAGTAAGACATAGCCAATCCATTTCCATTTACGTTTTTTAATTTCCAGATCAATCGGTTTCTGTTTTGCCTTTTCAAAGATTTCCGCATTAAAAATTTCATGGAGCCACTTGGCATGCGAGATCCTTCTTAAACAGTTGTTAGTAAATTTGTAGTAGTTTTGTAGTTTTTCACAGTTGTAGTTTTTTAATGTGCAAAATATTCGAGGATTTTGCTTTGATTATTCCTTTATTTATTTTAATTTTTGTGAATTATTACGCATATTACGTATGATTGTGATTATTATGTATGTATTATTATGAATTATAATTTTTTAATTAAGTATCATTGAAGATACATAATTAGTCTCATCTCCACCAAATATTCAAAATCAGTTGTATTACAACATTTCAGGTGATTTAGTTTTGTTAAAAGAAAATATTATTTTCGCTTAAATCATTGTGCTATTGTTATAAATTAAGGTGCAGAAAATATAATAATTACATAATTATTAAAATTATTATAATTATTATAATTTTTAATTAATTAATTAATATAATTATTAATAGATTAATTAATATAATAATTGTAAATATAATTATTATAATTAAAAGTAATTTAATAATTATTATAATAATAATTACTGGCTTAATTAAAATATAATAATTAATTTTAAGCTACTCAATTTACAATACCATTTAGAGCAATTTTTTGAAATTTGAAATGTTTGCTAAAAAAAATAATAAAATTGTTCTCTTTAAAATGTTATGCACTCCAACTTTGTCTGGAATGAGCCCATTTATAGTTTCATTGACTAGCTCAGAAAAAATACGATAATTGATCTCAAGTCACTTAACGTAAAAAAAATATCGCATCGTTCTAGGATTTCGTCTCTTTCTGTACAGCATCGTTCTAGGATTTTTTTAAACGTCAAAATAAAAGCTCTTTTATAAAATAGAATATAATTTTGCTTCAACGCACACCAAATAATTATTTCTGGATACCTTATTTAAAATAGTATGATTTATAACAAGTCGCACAATGTACAAAAAATATTTCTAGAAACTTATTCCACGATTTGCAAAATTATTTTTTTTCACTATTTCTATCTTTAGTTATACAGCATAACTTAATCAGAAAAAAAAATGATCTCAAGTCACTCAATATATAAAGTAAATAATCGCTCTGAAATCAGATATAGTCTGCTTTAGATTCACCTCTTCCTATTTTTAATTGAATTGGATAACTGAATTAAAATTTAAAAATTAACTCAGTGATACAAGAACACATAAAAATGTTTGGATTGTTACGTTTTTTAAAGTAAAATAATCATTTGGAAACAAGACATAAATAATTTTACTTCATTTTCTGAGTTTTTAGTTGAGCTGGATAACTCAGTCAAAGTGCAAAATTATGTTCAAAACACACCAATGTATAAAAACATCAACAAAATAAGGTTCAAGGACTGTTCTGTGGGTCAAAAAAGGTAACCGTTTTGGAATATGATATAATTTGTTTTGTATTATCTCTCTTCATGCAGACTGGATAACTCAGTCAAAATACGAAAATAAATAAATAAATAAATAAATATTCTTAAGTCATCTGATGCATTCAGAAAATCTGTAGAACAGATTTTTCTAGGATTGTTTCATTAGTTAAAATAAAATTATCGTTCTGAAACAGGATATAAACAATTTTCTTCAGTCTCTGAAAATTTTAGTTGCACTGTATAACTGAATTAAACTTTCAAAATTAATTTAGAGTTACAAAAACCCATAAAAATAACTGGATTGTTACTTTTTTTTAAAAATGAAATAATCATATTAAAAAAGTAATAAATGGTTTTGTTTCATTTTCAAAACTTTTACATGAGTGGATAACTCAGTTAAAATGCAGAATAAATCCTTTTAAAACACCTATGCTAAAAGGCGTCAATAAAATAAGATTCAAAGACTATTCTGTGGGTCAAAAAAGGTAACTGTTTTGAAATACGATGTAATTTGTTTTGTATTGTTTTTCTTCATACAGACTGGACAACTCAGTCAAAATAAATAAATAAATAAATAATCTTAAGTCATCTGATGCATTCAGAAAATCTGTAGAACATCTTTCTAGGATTGTTTCATTTGTCAAAATAAAATTCCCGCTTTGAAACAAGACATAAACAATTTTGTTTAGTCTCTCAAAATTTAGCTGCACTGGATAGCTGAATTAAAAATTTAAAAATTAATTTAGGGTTACAAAATCACATAAAAATAATTGGATTGTTACGTTTTTTAAAATAAAATAATCATTTTAAAACAAGACTTAAATGGCTTTGTTTCATTTCCAAAATTTTTATTTGTACTGGATAACTCAGTAAAAATTACAAAATTATTTTCAAAACAATGTATAAAAACATCAATGAAATAAGATTAAAGGAGTATTCTGAGGGTCAAAAAATAACCGTTTTAAAATACGATATTATTTGATTCCGTGTTGTTTCTTTTTATACAGACTGGATGACACAGTCAAAATACTAAAAAAATAATAAATAAATAAATAGATAAATATATAAATAAATAAATAAATAGATATATAAATAAATAAATAGATAAATAAATAAATAGATAAATAAATAAATAGATAGATAAATAAATAAATTAATAGATAAATAACTAAATAAATCGATAAATAAATAAATGATCTTAAATCATCTGGTACATAAAAAAATCTTTAGAAGATATTTTTAAGACCGTTTTATTTGTCAGAATAAAATTACCGTTCTGAAACTAGACATATAAGATTTTGTTTAATATCTCACCATTTTTAGTTACGTTGGATAACTCAATTAAATTACAAAATGGATTTCAAGCTACCCGATATTCAAAAAGTTTGTGTAATAGTATTTTTGGATTGACCAATCTGTCAAAATAAAATAGTATACAATTCGCTTTTGTTTCTTTTTAACCAATATTTGCTCTCACTGGATAATTCAATGAAACTATAACATATCTTTACTCTCCAATATATATAAAAAAACAAGTTACAGAACATGATTCCAGGATTCTATAAAACGTGAATCGATCTATAACTGTCTATCCATTGAACGTCTATCCATTACAATCTATTAAATCTTCGATCTTTTTCGAAATACGATCCAATTTGACCTTTCCCCATTTTTATTTACACTGTTTAACTCAATGAAAATTTAATAATAGGCAATTTTACTCCGAAAGCATTTATTTCTTTTTAGCAAAATGCGAATTTCAATCAACTTAAAATTTGAAATTTGACAAATAATGTTCGGTAAAATAAGCTTGCAATAATCTTCGTGATTTATGAGAAACTTGGAAGCTGTAAAGCTATAATACACATTCTTTCCTAAATATCAAACTAACGTAAGTCATAAAAATATTTTTCAAAGAAACGGCTTCCTTTAGGGCTTGGGAGAATGTGTACGGCAATTTAATAAGTCATTTTTCTCAAAGCTCAGAAGTTTCCGCCGGTTATGAGAAGCAATAAATTCCCAAGCTATGTGAACTGGTAACTAGATTTCTTTAAATAATATTGCAAAAATAAATTTGCTTTCACTGGAAATTTGAGCCAAAACCTGATTAAAGATGATTTAAAGCATCACTTTTGAACATTTCGAGCATTATGTTTCTGAAAGTTTAAATATCTTTAAAGTATAAATTTATGTAACAAATATATTTTAGTGAAATTAGAAAAAATTCACGTTTTTTATAATACTTGACTCTGCTCGCTTCACTCCCCAACCACTACTAAGGATTTTTAGTCATTTTTTTACTCGCTGTAAAACAAAAACTTCATTATAAATAACCTTTATTCCGGTTTTAATTTTATTTTCATTCTATTATTACTCGTGATGCTATAAATTTCGTACATCGTTAAATAATATTGCAAAAATCTATGCTTACGCTATTAATCTGAGTTATACTAGGTGTAAAAATACTTTATTCTGCATTAGCTTTGAACATAATGTTTCCACGAGTTACAACATTTTAAAGCATAAACTTTGGCAAAAAAAATTTTTTTTTGAAATTTAAAAACTGTTTTTTTTTTTTTTTTTTTTTTTTTTTTTTTTTTTTTTGATGGAAGGTTTTTCTTTTCTGTTAGGTTCTATCCCCAATCCACATTAGTGATTTACATTCATCTTTGTTTCTCGTTGTGAAGCAAGAATTTTATTAAAATATGAAATTTCTTTATTCTTTAGATATTTTTCTCAAATCTCACTCCTGATGAAGTAAAATCCTATATCATCAAATAATATTGTAAAAATAAATGCTTACGCTATACATTTGAGTCATACTTGGTTCAAAGATACTCTATGACGCATTAGCTCCTTTAACATTACGCTTCCAAGAGTTAAAAATTTTTTAAAGTATAAATTTGGGTAGTGAAATTCCCTTACGGAAATTAGAAAACTGAACTTCTAATACAAGGCTTTTCCCTCTGTTCGCTTTGCACTCCTACCTCTATTAATGTTTTAAGGTAATTTTTCTTTTCCACTGTAAAAAAAAATTTCATTAAATTATTAAATTTCTCTTTCTTTTATATTTATTTTATTCTTATTCCTGATGTTATAAATTTCGTACGGTACATATTAATTTATTTACATTATAAATCTCAGCCATAAGGCGATCGATATATTAGAGTTTGGTTGTTCATTAAATTTCTGGAACTGCTGGTTTCAACCATTTACCTTTAATAGATTAGAGAATAATACTTGTAAGCTTTTTTGATCAAGAACTATTCTTTCAAAAATTATTTGAAAATAAAAGATATAAAAAGAAAATTCAAAATATCTTGTCTAAAACACAAAACTCAATAAAATTTTGTAGAGTGCTTCAATTTCTATTACTCAAATTTGATAATTTTCTCATTCTGCTTAAATCCTTTAAAAATATCGTATTTCACCTTAAAGATATTTGTTAATATCATATGCATCAGTTTTTATTTCCAATGCCCTCCTGGGTTGTCATTCGCCAATTGAGGCGTATTTGGGCAGATATTTTGGCCATACTTTTAGGGGGCCAACGTTGCTTCACAGTGAGGACAGATAGTACAGAGAATGAAAGAATATCCATGCCTTGTCCTGGTTTCAAACCCAGAACCTTTCTGATGCAAGGCCGATTCCCTGACCCCTACATATTTCGGTCAGCTACGAGTCAAATCTTTATTTTTTTACATTTCTTATTTAATAATATTTAAAACTTATTGCGAATGAACGCATATAATGATCTAAAACGAAAATTTAATTTTTTTCCAATTAATGGCGATTAAAATTAATGACTATAATATGTTAACTATTTATTTACTTAATATCAACTATGCCTACGAATAAATAAAATTTATGAACTGAAACAAACAAAACAAAAAAGAAACTCAAAAGCTTTGTTTGATCTAATATTTACATTTTACTATATGTTTGCCTTAAAAATAAACAAAAGTAAGCAAGAATTTTATTTCCTTCTGTTTTCATCATATGCGTTTAAATTGTATCATTTATGAAAAATATTTTAAAATAGTTTAACTGTTTGTTTTAGTTACAGAAAAATAAAGATTTTTACATATGAAGGAAGCACTATAATATAATATAGTAACGCTATAAAAATAAGTTGATATTTGTTATATAAAATATATGATTTAATAGAATTTTATATTAAAATATATTTGTAATTGGTATCCTAAAGCTATTGTTTTGTTAGTTAATCAAACTTTTATGTAAATAATAGAATACATGTATAACGAAATACTAAGTTTCGAATAAACTTAGCATAATTATTGGTATCACAATCAATTCACTACTATAAATATTTTCCTAAGTCCATTTATAGTATCTTTTATTATATGCTGATGGCAAAGCCTTTTTCGAATGATTCAGTTTTTTTCATTTAATACATTTAATGCATTAAAAGATTTCGTTTCGTTATGAGTCCTCCATCTACCATAATTACATTCGTAAGATAATGTATAAGATGTATATAAAATAGAATGAAAGTACTTGTTTGAACAAGATTATTTTACTGAAACTTAAATAATTTAATTTATTCTTTTATTAAAGCACTTTAAAAATTTCTAAATTGCGAAATAATTAAATCTCTTAGCAATTACGTATTTAGAAAATCTGTTCTTTGTGTGAATTGATAAAAAAAATCGTAATCCATCACCAAACTTCAATGTAAAGAATTAATTTTTGAAATTATTCTGTGTAATGTATATCCCTTCGAATTTCAAAAGGGTATATTAATTAATAACCATAGTTCACAAAATTTACATCTTTTAATTAAATATTTCCTAACTAGAGACTTTTTTCCCGATTTTAAATTGCTTTAATTATAATTAAATATTACACTAAGATATTCATTTTCATTACATAAAACATATGCTTCATAAAGGTACTTGAAAGTATTTGAGCTACAATGGATTTTGTAATTAATATTTTTAAATAATTAAGTTTGATTTTTCATAAATAAACCATACTTAGAAGGCGTGATAAAAATTTTTATTGTTATCTTATTACGTATATGAGTTCTTAAAAATATTTATGAACTTCCAGTTTGCCGGTTAAACAGTGAAAAAAAAATATAAGAATAAGAGTAATGTGAAGAATATTATAATAAATACTAATATTATTATATGCTAATTCTATATATATATATTATTTATTAATATCAATGAGCTTAAAGAGTATTTATCATTGATTAAAATCAGTTTAAATCTGTAGCTCTTCAAGGCTGTAAGAAAAAGATAATAATAATTAAAGCGCTCAAATAATTTCGAAATTTCTTAACACAATTATGAGCTGTTCTGTATTGCAGAGCTTCGAAAAATATCATACACTAAAGGATTGCTAGAACATGTTATGAATTCGAATTAAGAGTTGAAACTTTATGTGGAATAATATCCATGATTATTTTAGCGAATCAGTGTCTTATTTTACGCAATACATTAACCAGACATTTCCATTTTCAAAAGGAATTACATTAAATCGACTTTCAATATTTGTACGATTTTCGAAATCCTGGGTGCGTTTCCTGAGAAATGGGTCCGTTCCCCGACATGGCACTTTGACGATGCCGTTCGAAAACAAACTGAAAAGTTTAATCGGTTTTTATCCTGAAAGAAGAGCAGTGATAGTCTTTCCTTTTCCTTTTGCTTAAAATAAACGATTTTGTATTGAAAACAACCTTTTCATTTCAATACAAAATAATTTCCAAAGCTGCACCCGATAGTCGACTTTTTTTATGAAAATTTTTGTAAAATATACATTTGAAAAGTTTAAGTTTTATTGGTGCTATTAAAGTAGAACAATCAAACCACATTCAGTGAGAATGTTCCTTAAGTTTGTACATATTTTTCCCAAATGCCCACCTGAGTTGACATTCGTCAATTCAGGCTTATTAGGACAGATTTATTGGCCACTCTTGAATGTGCATCAAATTAGGTTGGCCAACGTCGCCCCCACAGTAAGGACAGGTAGCACAGAGAATGAAAGAACATCCATACCTTGTCCGGGATTCGAACCCAGAACCTTTCTGATGCATGGAAAGTTTCCTGATCACTACTCTGTCCTGGTCGGCAATTTGTAAATATCATGAAACGTACAGTATTATTCTGTAAGAGTTTATTATTTTTATTTTAGTTAATATTTTTTTGAGAGAAATATAAAAAATATTGAAAAAAAGAATTATTAATTAAAAGATAAATGACGCCACTTGAAAATTATGAATTGAATAATCGAAAAACAGTTAAACAATTAACAACCGTTAAAGGATAAACTTTGGAGCTGCTTTCAAGAGCTTAGCATCGAGGAATAGACCCAAATATTATAATTTATCTTTCGATAATAATGATGGTCTTTAAAAACAAAAGCTAGAAAACTGTTTTGTGACTAAAAATGTGAATTTTAAAAAAAAACACTTTAAAACATGATTTAAAGATAAACCCTTTCATAAAATTATTACCTTAAAACACGACATTCATTTTTACATTTTAAATAAAGTCTTTCAATAAAATAAAATACACTAAAATACGTTTTAAACTATAAATTGCTCTACGGTTATAGTTTGTTAGAAAGCAGTAGCTCTTAAATATATCTAAGCAATAAATTTAGGCTATTAAAATGTATGAGATCTATTTTTGTGAAGTTTTTACGTCATGAAAAGAATCGTCATGAAATACACGGATTTGAAAATGATGGATTTGAAATGATGCGGACACGGATTTGAAATGATGATACACGGATTTGAAAGATGAAATACACGGATTTGAAAATGAAATACGAAAACTTCTCCTACGATATTTCTCACCATTTTAACAGATATTTCACTATCTCAAAATGAAGCTCACTTTAACAAGGAATTATGGCAGCGCCCTCTACATTCAAAGAGCGAAAATTCGAATCTTTGAAGCTGTTAGCAGTTCTCGTCCAATCGTCACTGTAAGTTAGTCAAATAACTTTTCCTCTTTAACTCTTCCGTCTGCAGAAGGTGCTAGTGCTTACGCTGCTTCGAGGTATGCTTCCGTGCATTCATTAGAGGCTCATTAAGAGATAGTTCATTGTCAGAAAAGGGTTTTTACTTTGATGCAAGAGCAAAAATAGAAAGCAATTTGGATTGTGAAACTTTTTTCGAGTTTTTATTTTCATAGATATCATCACATCATATCCTCATCGTAAAATTTATAATATACACAATAATAGTGTTAAATGACCATCATAAAATAATTTGAAATTAATTTATTTCAGTTAAATACTTATAAATGCGAAGTATCTTCATGCACTGTTAATTAGACTTGAAGTTTACTCAGAGGAAATTGATAATGTTGGGGATAAAAAGATATTTTTCAACTCATATTCTTCTCTTCTTTCTATTGATAATTACAGGTAAGTTAATTTTTATTAGTTTTAAAATATATATTTTTTGAACTATATTTCAGGTGAATTCTCATACTATCAATTGAATTAGAAACATTTTGAGACAAATAAAATAAGAAATTTATTTATTTTTTTTAAGTTTTGAATGTTGATCCCGGATTATATTAAGTTTGAATGAAATAATTCACATTAAAATATTGCATATATGAACTCCTACTAACTAGTTCAAATAATTTTAATTTATTTAAGTTCACGTGACGTGCAGAGAAATGATTATCAGTTTAAGTCTACTAAGAAGTGTTGGACTAGCATAAAGTGAATTCTATTCCTTAATGAAGCTATATAAACAATTTGAAGAATAATTTTCTTTCAAAATTTAAAAAAAAAAAATTCAAAGGTAAAAATTAAATATAATTGGAACTATGTCTAAAGTATCATAATTAGTTCGATTTAGTTAAAACGGTATCTTTATAAAGATGAAAGAAAAATGAATAATTATTTATATATTATTGGCTTATATATTCAGATTTTTATGTAGTTATACCTGAATAAACTGTTTAAAGTAAAGAGACATATTTAAACTTTAAAAACATTTCTATATTACAATAATATGGTATTTTCACTTGATAAAAAGAAGGATATTAAAAGAAAAATGGATTTAATATCATTTAAGAGCAAAACTAATGCTTAGATTTCAAACCGTAAAATTTTGAGAATGACTGGAAAAGCAGTTTTCGCATTGCTTAAAATGTTTTTGAACATCATTTAGAAAAATTTTGCATATTATGTGTAGACATGGCTTTAAAAACTTTCAATATGTTTTGATCTTGTTATATCGTAAAAATTCAATAGCATTATTCATTAAAAAAATTTTTTTCTTCATTTCTTAAGGTACGATTATTATTCTTTTTATTACATATTCAAATTTTAAAGGGAAAAACATTCGCATTATAAATACAAAAGTTTAGCATAAATTTAGGACAGAATCAATAATTTACTGGAAAAGAATTTAGTCAAAGTTAAGCTTCATAAAGATGCTCTAGTTTGCTATGATTGTATAATTTAATTTACTCGTTTTAATGAAATTATTTAAAAAAAATATTAATAATTTTATAAACTGCATTTATCTGAGTGGCAGTTTATCTCTTCTTCTTCTTCATAAGCGCAACAACCCTTCACAGGTCAAGGCTGACTCACAGATTTTCCTCCATCTTATAACCTCTAAAATAGTTAAATATTTACTAATTTCAGAAAAAAAATTAAAAAGTACCACTCTATTTGAAATGTTTGCCTTTCGAAATGAATATCCCTTCTTTTCTTTTTTTTTTTTTGCTTCATTGAAAAGAATAATAATGTATATTTTTTGCAAGTTTATCTGTATTAAATCCCTAGAAAATGAGGCGGAAAGCTGTATTTTTTAACATGAAAATTTTATTTCCATCAAAAAAAAATATGAAGAGGTAATTATATTGACATGTTTCAATCGCGAAAAAACTAGTTCCCAATTTCATGATTTTCAGTCATAAATGAGTAAAACAAAGGAGATTTGAAACAGAAAACGTAAAGATGTCAATGAAAGAAGCTAAAATAAAAGTGAAAACAAAACTAGAAACCCTCAATAGTAAAGCATGAAAAATAAAATGAAATAGAAATAAATGTGAAGAAGCAAAATTTAAAAAGAAACGCAGTAGCCGAGAGAGGAAAATCAAGGCATTTTGATACGCTATGGATTTATATCGTCATTAAGATATTTAGTTCATATGAATGCCAGGTATGACTTTTTGATCCAATATTTTAACAAGAGGCTTCTGAAACTAACTACAACGCAACAATAACGTCAAACTATTATTTGCCTCCGTATTTCACTAAATTTTAATAGTATTATTGCATGAACACTTGAATAAATATTTATTCATCCAACTGCATTCAATGTTAAGAAAATTAGCATACAGAGCGCTTATGAATTTTAATAATGTATTCAATACCATATATAATTAGTTGTTTCTAAATTCAATTACTTGGAATTAAAGTTTAAAATTGCTATACAACGACAGAAAAGAAAATAAATGCAACTGTTTCATGAAAGTTTAAAGTTAAGATAATATTAGTTTGAAGATTTTTATCTGATGGTTAAGAAATGATTAAAATTTCTAACAATTTTCCAAGTTATCGTTCAGTATACGTTTTCTTAGTTTAATATTTTGACGTTAAAATATTATTCATATCAAAAATAAATGCGTGAATTTATTATTGAATTAATCATTGTTCTATCAGAGAAACGAAAACAAATCAAAATTAATCTTGATATAATGATCGATAAATTATGATCTAGTAAGCATTCTTAATTGTTCAGGAATCACCTTATATATGCTAACTAATAAGCACAGACGGTAATTTAAGCCAGTGTAGTCCAGTAGTTACTCGAAAACCACTCAAACGCTGATGTAGGAATGTGAGGTATTCCAGATCAGAAAGAAAAATGAATTAAATATTTTATTATAAAATTTCCCTAAAATTTACATTACTAAATGTTTAATATACTATAATTTATACTAGTTTAAACAGAGAATAAAATTCTTGAAAATTACCGTAGGGTATAGTAATGACATTTCTGGTTAAAAAAAAATAATGATTCTGGTCTATCAGACCAAAGCATTTGGTATTTACACAATTCATTTATTAATTCTTCTGTGCATACAGTAATGTTTCCGAACATTCTTAAAACCAAAAATTCTAGTCTTAAAAATATTAGTTAGTTTAGTTTTGTTACTACTCAACTAGTAAAAAGTGCAAAACTGAAAAACAAACTTTACCATATAAATAGTTTTCATACCATGAGGTATTATGATAAATTTACCAAATTTTACCTCATTTACCAACTTTTTTCACACATTATAAAACTATATTTTATTGTTAATCTTATCAAAATTTAATTTTACCAAAAGCACATTTTGTCACAGATTATAACACTGTGGTTAATTTAACCAAAATCATTACCAAAGTGTAAAAAAAAAGCTCGGTAAAAATTACCGAGTTTTTTCTGTTCTAGAAGCGCAATAAGCACGGTTTATTAACCACACACTCGTAGTTTTGACCATAGTGTACTTTTCTCAGTGTACCACTTAATTTTGAAGTTTCGAATTTAAATAAGACTCTTAGTACTATTTTCTTGACGCAAATTTATCAGTGTGTACTTTAAGTTCAGTAAGGCAAAGTCTAAGGTTCGATTCCAGAACCTGATTCAATTTCTCACTGATCTTAAGACTCTGTTCCCAGTAGATAAATGAAGTCAAACATCACTGGTTGCGGTCAGCGAGATGGTGGGTGACCGCTCTGATCAGCCTGTGAAGGGATCGAGAGTGATCTGTATGGGTCCTCATTAAACTACTCTACCGTAATATGCTTAATTTCGCGTGCAGGTGGTCGGAGTACTGTAGCGGAGGAACCATCACCTATGCAGAAAATAAAAATTGGGATGACTTGTCTTCAGATCATCTACTATGATATTTTTCAGACAGTCATGGCACATAGTCTAGCTCTATTGCGACGTAAATGATGCAACTGGGAATGACTAAAATTGGTGGTGGTTGACTTCCACTGGTGAATGTTGACAATCCCATATTCACTTTGGTAAATGTCCGAAATATATACTAGGTCTAGTTAAGTGCCACTGCCCGGTATAAATTTGCTCGGTACGCCCAACATCAATGTTTTTTAAGATCAAGTGCCACTGCCCAGTATGCATTTAACCGGTACTCCAAAACTCCTGTTTCTGAGACTGATATTTCTCCTAATCTATCCTCAGACGATATTAAAATATCGAATAAGTATAATAATATCAACGAATAAATTAACATCAAATTGGATATAACAAATATTTCGGAGATTCACCAAAGCGACTATGTGATTGTTGGCATTCACCGGTGAGAGCCGACGTTCTCTTGATTTTGGCAACAAATATACCACTACTACTACTCACTTTTAGATCCTTGGGGTTATTAAAAAGTGCAAGTTTTGATAGTAGGGTGAGAAAATCCTGCAATCTGTCCTGGACTACTTTCTTGATATCTATTATTAGTAGATGAAAAATACAAACTGGTGGCAATTGTAAGGAGAAATGACGATTATCAGACCAGAAGCTGCTGGCGTATCGTTAATTAATATCTCTAAAGTATTTAAATTGTCTTAAGCAGTTAAATGAGTATTTAATTTTTTCCCAAAGGTTAAATTAAAATATTTTTCGAGTAATTAGGACAAGATAAATAAAAATGAATAATGAGGGCTACATACAGCTCGTGGACAATGAGTTGGTTCACACTGATTTTAATGAACAAATTGGATACAGAAACACAACTCTTTTAAAATTAATTTGTCTTTTGCAATAGTTTTGGACTTTTAGCACTTGACCTTCAAAATGGAAATAAACCGATGGCCGCTATCTGGAAACTACCGTCAACTATTTTATAAAAGAAAACAGTTTAAAGTTTGAGTTCTTAATGTTATTTTTGCATTTTCTAATTTCCCGTTTTATTCTATACTTGTGGTAATTCTACCAAGCACTACCCAAACTTATCATTAAACCACTGCTATATATCTGGGCTATACAGATGTGTCCGTACACAGATATATACCATTGCTATATATCTGTGTCCGAGGAAGAAGTATGGAATCCTTAATTTATAGTCCATCAGAATTCTCCAACCAAATTTGATGTGTATTAAAATGCTTCAGGTTAATTGTGAATAGTGGAAATCAGTACATTTTGCATTCAGAATTTTGAGAATTTATTAAATTTAGCAAGATGGGCTTATTTAACTTGTTTCCCTTTTCAATCATCTTTAAGTTCGGGTTGCTTGCAAGATATGTCCTTTTAAAAAATGTATTTCTTCTGTAAAATATTCAATTATATCGTACATACCCTTGTAATATCCAAACAAAATTTTAATACATATGGAAAGATCAATTAATGCTTTAAAATATCTATGCAAGCATTTGTTTTAGCAGCAGTAATATCCACATTATTTTACTGTAATATGATCCCAAAGATACACATATTTTTAAGTAACATACATAATAATTTAAAACCTAAAGAAGAAATTCCCAAGAGATATGTTCGAAGGTATTTTACTGAGGGGAATCCTAAATCGACTGTGTCAACCTTCATCTATCAAAAGGTACCTCATGATAGAATCAAGTTAACATGTCTTACATACTAGTACCACTAGTTGATTCATGCTTTTTATATATTTATATCAATTTTTGCTCATTATTATTTTTCTCTTCTTACAAGGCCTCTTTCTCTTCTTTCATAGCATTTTGCTCATTTTTTCCCTCGTATTTTTGTTTATTACCGGGAGACTTTATTTCTTCTTTTCTTTAAGTAATTTATTTTCTTTAAGCAAATCAACAGTTAAATGTTGATCATCCATCAATATTGGCAAGTTCTTATCACCTCCGGGTCACCAATGACGGGAATTATGAATCAACTATGTCAACCTTCATCTATCAAAAGGTACCTCATCATAGAATCAAGTAAACACGTCTTATATACTAGTGAATTGGTATTCAATATTTATAGTGGTAGTTACGCCACATTACTTCCATTGCAATGCAGGTTCTGAAAACTATTCTGAATCTTGAAATCTGAAATCTTTAAAAGTAGATTATTCGGGCATAACATAGTCCGTGCATCCGGGGTATGCACAGCGTATTACGAAGTTCAAGTCTCTATACAGTACTCACATTACGAAACTTCATTTACGAACTATTCATGACTTATAGATATGGCCTTTAATGATATTTTGTGACCCTGATTGATTCATATTTTACTGGCTAAGATATATGTTACAGCCCCATGACTTATTGTGACTTATTTCTGGTTCTGACTCCTATACATCCTGGCTGGTTCTGATATCCTACCTCCCTGAAGCATGATGTCTTAGTGGTTAAGTCACAGTGCTAGATTTTGCGATTTAGCGATGTGGCCCACCCAGCTTCAGATACCATCTTGTTTGAATTAATAAGTAACATAATGTGTGGATGGTTGGTGTGGATGGTTGGCCATCTATGGCAAAGAATACGTCTTCAGCACATTCATTCACAATATTTCAATTCAATTCATTCACAGATAGCAATTTTGAACTGAACCAGAGAACGATCAATCTCTAATTCAGTACCCCCAGAGGTAGAATTTGCTATGGGAACATAGAGGGCTTTGTGACCCGACAGATTTAACATACATCAGTCACCATTTACTTACATGGGAGTCTTCAACCCGCGGGGATCGAACTCATGACGTCTTGGAAATGGGCCCAACTCCCTATATATATATATATACAGTACCGCTCAAAAGTATCAGTACACCTAGAAACTTATAAAAAAATGGCAAAATTCAAAGTGTCATAACTTCTTTAAAAATGATCAAAAATGCTTCTGCTTTATCTCATTTTGAAGCTTAAAATCTCTACTTTTATGTACTCTAATTGTTTTTAATT
>NC_092211.1:52282116-52424578 GCF_043381705.1 Parasteatoda tepidariorum
AAAAAAAAAAAAACTTAATCTTTATAAGCATTTTAAAAGTTCTCTAATATTTTTGCCGAACAAAATGGCTTATCATTAGTCATCTATAATTTTTTTTTTGTTTAGTGGCAGATCATGATTTTTCTGCGCTTTTTATTGCAGAATTTTTTTTTTCTTTTACAGCTTCCTTTCAAAAGTTTGACTAACTACATGGGATCATTAACTATCTCCTCCGGAAAGGGTCCCACAATGGACTGATCGTAAAGACCCGGTTCCCAGTAAAACACCGAAGTCCAGCATTACTGGCTGTGGTCAGTAAGTGGATGGTTGATCACTTTGATCAGCCTGTTTAAGTATCGAGGATGCTTGGCATTGGTCCTCGTTAAACTGTTCTACCATAAAGTGCTCTACTTCGCTCTGGTCATCGGGCTATCAAAGCGGAGGAGCCATCCCCTACCTAGGGCATCAAAATTGTGATATCATGTCATCGGATCATCCTTGGGGATGTTTCCCTGACCGTCGCGAATAACTCAATGAGTAGTTCTAGTGCGACGTCAATAAAATACCTACCTACTACCGAAAAGGAGAAAAGGAGTAATTATCTTAAACAGCCATCTTGAATTTATAATTTAGGCTTATCACCAGTTTTATTTTTTTATTCCTTTAGATTTTAATGAAATAATAAGAAATCTAATGAAAGAAAAGCTAGTACATAAAAGACTTTTGAAATCCAATACGAATTGTAATTGATTTCAGGAAATTCGATAACAAGTGATAAGTTTGTTTCTAAACTTCTATTCAAATTCGTTGAAATAAATTTTTCAAACATATTTCTGATTTTCATTACCATGTTCTGATTTTTTTTCTTCATTTTCTAACGTTGCGTAGGATTTAAGTAAATTTGCTTCATGCTTTGAAAAGTACCAATTCAAATCAAAAACATTTAAAAGTTTTTAAGCGATTTAATTCATAACAATATGAAAGATTTAATATTTCTTTTTTCCTTCATTGGCAGTTATTGTGTTAAGTGTTGGCGTGATATTGGAAAAACAGTCAAAAAATTTTAATTCAAAGATTGTTATGGCCTACTGTATGTATGGAACAAAGTTTTACATGAAAAAAATGTATTTTGAAATTTAAAAGAAGCGATTTATAATATGCGGAAATGTGTCAACGAAATTATTTATCGCCACCATCCTTGAAAATAAAATGAAAATAAAAGTATTAAAATTACCAGACTATTTGTAATATGTTTAGAAGTAGTTTATTTTTAACTAGATGTTAGTACTCATCAAAAATGTAAACAAAAAATAAACTAAATTAAAAATAAATGTATATATCGCAGAAACACATTGTTTATTGTAATTTTCTAAATTAAAAATAGTCACTTTAATAAAAAAAAACCTTCTTAAAAAAATCTATCGTTTTTTTTAAAAAAAAATACGATCCTTGAAGGGTTAAAACGAAACGAACCATAAAACTACTATCTTCATACGAAAAAAAAAACATCAAGAAAAAGAGAAAAAAATTTGCAAAAACCATATTGGCATAGTTTTTAAAACCACAATGCCCCCCCCCCAACAAAAAAGAAAAGAAAAATAAACTACACGATAATAAAGTAAAAATATTGATTCCGTAGGAATGGTAGTTAACTCAGGTAATAACCGTTCACGCCGTCACGGTTAAAAGAAAGTGATCGTCAAAGCTTTATAAAAGAATTTTTTAACTTTAAAATTCATTACATTTTATGTATTTTTTTTATTCTTTTGAGCAGCGAAATTTTTTTATAATTATACTGAAAAGCACTTGATTTATACTTTTGCGTGTTATGAATTCCTGTCATTCATTATAACATCTTTGCTATAGCATTTGAAACAAATTACCCATTTGATATGAATATAATAATTATGAATAGCATTTCAAGAAGCCTATGGGGAGCCTCGAAACATCTGATTTTTTTTAAACACATAATTAATATCGAATTTTTGAATATTTCTGATTAAAACTGGTAAATTACAAATAAATAAATAAATTTATAAGGGGGCTCTGCTTTTGTATCTGCTGTCATTAAATAGAAGAGATTGATTTCCTTAAATCCAACATAATATTAACCTTATTCGCGAAAAGAATTTTACTAGTACATATTTTGATCAAGCAAGCAGTCAGTAAAATTGCTTCAGGTTGCCTATAACACACTGAGAAGAAAGTATGATAAAAACTGTCAAAATATGGTAATGTTTATGGCTCTGTGGGATAAGCAAAATTTTCTGTAATTTCGACTTAAATGGTTTGATAATGACTTTGGTAAAATAAATAATAAAATATAGTTTAATATTTATTAATAAAACTTCCTAATTTTGTTAAAATTTGATAATTTTATCATGATACCATAGAGCATAGCATTAAAATAATTTATTTGGTTACATATATTTTTCCGATTTGTATTTTATATTAAATGTGTGGTAGTTATTACTATTCCATTGATCCGCCGCCTTATGAAAAGAAAAATTACCAAAAGAAATGTTTAAATGCCGCCTATTTTAATTTTATTAATCAGACTTATGCTTTTTTTTTAGAAAAACGTCAATATCATGTAGTTGGGTATATTTTATGAGAATTTATTTCTTTGTGCAGAAATAAAAAAAATGGCATCACAGTTATGCTTCTGTGAAGCAAAGGAAAAAGCGCGAAACTTTTTCTCATCCGGTTGGTGTTTTAAGCCATTGAGTGCAGAAATAGATACTAAATTTGATGACCTACAATGCAGTTTTTAAAATTATCAAATTTCTTACCAATATTTTTCAGCTAATTTTAAAACAAATTTCTTATTAATGTTCTTCTCTATGATCAGGAAATACATTAAACAGTAGCTTTTCCCAATTATATAATTTTAACTTTTAATGCGTTTCGTTTAATCTAAGTGTAAAAAACACAGTTTATATCTGAAACTACAAAGTAATTAATGGAACTGAGAAGAAAATGTATGGTCAAAGTAGTCTGATAAAATTTACCTACCGTAGTCTGATAAAATTTACCTAATAAATTTTACCAGACTCCATTTTTTAAAACAAATGTTCTCAGTAAAATTGTTTGGCTCTAAGGGAACACCAAAAAACTCGGTATTTCTTACTAAAGTGCCTCTGTAAGGATTTTGGTAAAAGTAACAATTATATATTGCTATTTAATATTTGATAAAATTTAGTCAATTGGTAAATAGTGTAAAATTTGGTAATTTTATTGTTATACCTTAGAGCATGAAATAAAAACCATTTATTCAGTTTAGATTGCTCTTCAGTTTTGTATTTTGTACTTGTTGTGTAGTAACGAGAACAAAAATTTTCAAAACTAGAATTTTCAGCAAATCGTTACTACATGCACAGAAAAATTACAAAATGAATGGTTTAAATACCGTATGTTTCGGTTTTACGACCAGAATTATTATCACTACTTTTTTTTTAACCTGAAATGTCATTACGATGCAGCATGGTAATTTTCAAGTACTTTATTTTTGTCGTTTATTAAACTGGCATAAACAATAGTATAATAAACATTTAGCAATATAAATTTCAGTAAAAAATTTGTATAAAATATTTATGCCTTAGAGTATTGTATAAAAAAACATTTATTTGGTAGAATCTACTTTTCAGTTTTGCATTCATTACTAAATGTGGTGATCGGAAAAATTACTAAATGAGTGGTTTAAATTGTACATTTCGGTTTTATTGACCAAAAGTATATGTATATATATATATTTAATTTCGTTATAGTTTTTTAATTTTTATTTGAAATATCATTACCATACAGTACGGTAATTTTAATAGAATTTTCTTTCTCCGTTTATTAAATATAATTCGAATTCTTCAAACTGGAACAGGGTAAGAGCTTCTGTTTTAATTTGATGAGAAAATACTGTAGATAATCGATTTGGGAATCATATTTAAGCATATTCAAAATTGTGAGATCCTTTTTTTATGGTAAAAAAGTTTAAGTCTTAGCATGTGTGAAGAACAAAAAATGCAATGTACGTCTAGATTACGATGCATGATTAAAGTAAAATCCGTTTTAGTTAGAAATATATTTTATAAATGCTAAAAAAATAAATTTGAACATTTATGTTTGCTCAAAATGTTGAAACTGTGCAATAGCATTATGAGTAAAGAGCTTGATATCAATAGATAATAGAGATGCTCAGATATAAACGCCTTATGACATAAAAATTACAGAGCAAATTTTCATTTACGAATTATATATTCAATTCATTTGCATATTTGTTTAATTAACTGAACAACTTATCCATATAAATTTGATTTTTGAGTTTATAACTTATAGCTTATACTTATAACTTATACTTATAACTTATACTTATAGCTTATACTTTATAGCTTATACTTATAGCTTATACTTATAACTTATACTTATAACTTATACTTATAACTTATAAAATAGCTTACTTTCAACTCAATAATATAAATGTGTCAATATTTTCATTCGTTCTTTTTAACATAGGCTTAAAAGCTCCCAAATGTGATTAATTACGTTAGTAAAAAACATAATTTAAATAATATTCATAATATTAATTTCAAATATAATTTTTATTTATATAATAATAAATACATGTTAAAATCACGTTCATAATATCAATTTTTTTAATACTTATTTAAATATGATAATGTATAATTGTTTAAATAATTCTATGAGCTTTTTTTTACATCTTTTAAGTTTTAGGGACTAACTTTTATAAAATCGAAGTTGGAGTCAAGTAAATTTTTCCAACTCTGACCCCTGAGAAATTTTCATTGACTCCAACTCTAAGTAGGATGCCCTGAATCGTGACTCAACAAGCAATTTAAGCATATATGAAAATTTTTAAAATTATCCAAAAGCAAGGATAATGAAATTTTTCGTGTCTTTATTCAAGGGCCTTGTAAACAGCATGATTACTCTTTAAAGAAATGCAATAAACGGGTTAAGGTATGAAATTTCTCTAAATGCTACCTGTTCCTTCTACGCGGAATTCATTTCCCCCCGAAAAGATAGAAAAAAGTTGAGGCTAGCTAAGAACTGTGGCGTAGCTACCAGTATTAATATTAATACCGCCAATAATGATGGATGATCCACTCTAAATAGTTGATTTGTTTAAAAATATACTGCTAAAAAAATAAATCCGGTTAAGTAAATAAAGTCTCCCGGTCAATAAACAATATTGAAGAAGAAAAAATCAGCGAAATGCTATAAACAAAAATAAGAAAAAATAATGAGCAAAATGCTATCCAAAAAAATAAAGAAAAAATATAATGAGCGAAAATGATATAAATATATAAACATCATGAATCAACTAGTGGTATCCGTTCATCGAATTCTATGACAGATAAAATTCTGGATGGGGAGTAATGTGGCGTTACTACCACTATTGATATTAATACCAATTCACTAGTATATAAGATATGTTAACTAGATTCCATCTTGAGGTAACTTTTGATAGATGACGGTTGACATAGTCGATAATAATAACCCCTCAGAACAATATTTTAATTTATCAATTTTTCACCATTCTTTCACATAATAAAGCCTAAGTTTTACAAAACCCCTTAATATATAATATAACATAATATAATATAATATAATATAATATAATATTAATATAAGATAAATATAATATAAATATAAATGTAATATAATATAATATAATATAATATAATATAATAGTCATACCGTACTGTACCATACCATATCATAACACAACAAAACTCAACGCAACACCCCACAACAAAATCATACCATACCTTCACCATACCATACCATACCATACTATACTATACCATACCATACCATACCATACCATACCATACCATACCATACCATACCATGCCATGCCATGCCATGCCATGCAATACAATACAATACAATACAATACAATACAAGACAAGACAAGACAAGACAATACAATACAATACAATACAATACAATACAGTTCTATACAATACAATTCTATATAATACAATGCAGTACAGTACAATACAATACCATTTCTGCCATTTATCGTCAACCACATTTTGATAAAAAATTTATTTGTACAAAAGTTGTCCTTTTTAATCATAATTTTTCTTAAATCGATTAGTCGTGATTGAATATAAAATTGGTACCGTATCAATTTATTTTTAAATTGAAAAGCTTTTCATATTCTAGTAAAGACAAAACTACTATGCTTGCTGTCTTTTTCTCAATTCCTTATGTTTTGTCAATACTAACGTTTGAATCTCACAAATGTTTGCTATCGCTTAAAGAAGACGGAAGCCATCTAGAAATAAACAAGTTAATATTGATCTCAAGAAACTCTGAAATGATTGAAAACTCAATAAGAGCGGAAGAAGTAAACATCTTTTGATTACTTTCTTGAGACGTCGGGGGATAAAAAAAAAAGACAAACAAGATGAAAAACAGACTTCCGAAGTAAACTCCAACTTTTGTTGAAAACTAAATATTTAAATTTAGAATTCATTTCGACATCGTAAAAGTACAAGAATTGCAAGCAAATCAGCTTAGAAGACGAATTCCGATGCAGAATACAGAGTTTTTTTAAGAAAATGGAAATATTTTGATTATTCAAAAACACTTACTTATGTAAACTTTGGTGGCAGATTGTTGGAGATTTTTTCCCCACAATCACAACATAAGTCCTTTTTTCAAAAAATAAAAATATATCGGTAATTAGCTTTTCGTTAATGGAAGATGTTTTAGCAAAGTTTTAGCTAGTTTTCAAAATGTTTTAGTTAGACTAAAAAGTCACTTGAATGAAAAATATTATCCTAAAATGAAAGTATCAGGGAAATCTTTAATAGTATTTACTTATTGAAAAAGGAATTCCCAGATGAAAGAAAGTGACAGCTTAAGTGCTTTTGAAATTGCATGGGTTTGTAAAACTTGTTTATTCGAGTTAATTTCATTTAAAATAGTTTTTATATATATATTTTTTTATTATTCCACGTTACAAAAAATAATTTTTATTATTTTCAACTTAAAACGATAAATGAAAAAAAAAATAATAATGATAAAATTTTTTTTACATTATATTAAATAAGTCTAAGTCCCAAAGCAAAACCTCTAAACTGAACAAAATCTGTTTAAAAGATTGCTGAGAAATAAAAATGCAGGCTTCTTTTAAAAAATATTTATATTAAATCAAGAAATATTATAAAAATAAAGTTTAATACTAATTACGTAGTAATAATGTTTATTATAAAGTAATAATTGTATAATTGCGCATAATTTTACTATATAGTCTTTAAACTCCAACTTTTGTCCCGCAGTGGACTGATCGTTAAGACCTGGTTCCCAGCAGATCACCGAAGTCAAGCATCACTGGTTACGGTCAGTGTGCGGGTGCGGGTGGGTGTCCACTTGGATCAGTTTGCGTAGGGACCGAGGGTGTGCGGTATTGATACTAGTTAAACTGTGCTACCGTAAAGTGCTCGACTTCGCGCGCAGGTCGTCGGGCTACCGAAGCGGGGGTGCCATCCCCTCCGCAAAGGATCAAAATTGTGATGGCATGTCTTCGGATCATCCTCCGGGATGTTTCCCACACCGTCGCCAATAGCCCATTGTGCAGTTCTAGTGCGACGTAAATTAACAACAACAACAACTTCAACTTTTATTGGAAACTTAATATTTAAATTTAAAATTCATTACAACATCGTTAAAGTACAAGAATTACAAGTTAATCAGCTTAGAAGACGAATTCCGAGGTTGAATGAAATTTAAAAAAAAAAAAATAGAAATATTTTGATCATTAAGAAGCACTTACTTATGTAAACTTCGGTTGCAGATTGTTGGATTGTCCCACACTCACAATATATGTTTTTTTTTTAAAAAAAAAGAAATATATATCGGTATTTAGCCTTTCCTTAATTGAAAATGTTTTATTAAAGACTGTAAAGTCTAAAAAGTGACTTAAATGAAAATAATTATCCTAAAATCAAAGTATAGGGAATATCTTTACTAGTATTTACTTATTAAAAAAGTATTTCACAGTCAAAAACGAGAGGCAGCTTAAGTTATATTGAAATTGAGCAGATTTGTGAAACTCGTTTTGTTCCAGTTAACTTTATTTAAAATAATTTTTATAAAATTCCTTTTTCTAATTTTGAACAGATAAACATAATGAAAGTTTTAAAGAAATTATTATTATGTAATTTAAAATATTCTATGAAAAAACTTTTATAGTAAATTAAATCCCAAAACAAAATTTGTTGAAAAAATTGCCTAGAAATGCGTTTTTAATTTTGTAATACCAAATCTAGAAATATTATAAGAATCATATTTATTACTAATTAAGTAATAATAACATATATTCTATAATTATTAATAGTATGGTTATTCATGATCAGACTATATAAAGTATAATCTAAAATAGTAAAATGAACAGTTCGTATGTCTGCGAGTTTCTTTTCTAATTCCAGTACTGTTCGGGCTGGAGTCCTAAATTTGTAACAGTGACTGAAAGAGACAATTTTAGCCTTCAATCATAAAAGTCACTCAATTGTTTTAGTTGCATCATTCGGGAGTGACGTTTAATTTTTTTTCATAGGAGGACAACTAGCTATTGTTATGACTGATAATACTTAGGTACAACCCACTCTGACGTCATCACGATGCTTTCTTATAAGTTTTACTTAGCCTAAGGCTCCTATACTTCTAATTCAGGGGCTCTAACTTAGCCCAACAGTCCTCTGCTCCCTTTAGCAACACTTAACAGCAAAGGTTGAGTTATACAACAGATTTGATAAGTTGACACTCTAGGGCAGGGATGGCGAACCAATGGCACGCGTGCCATTTATGGCAGCCGACACAATATTTTGGGCACGCCACCGATCACATTTGTTACTACACAAATATTATTACACTATAAAACATATGTAACAATTGAATTAAAATTCATAAGAAACACAAAAAATAATAAACAATTATTAAAAAAAAATTAACAATTAATGCTAAAAAAGCAATTAATAACCATAAAAAACAAGCTTAAAATGAATAACTAGCAAAAAAAAAATTAACAGTCCTGCTTAAACTAACATCTTACAACCTAAATATAAGTTATTTGTCATCTAATCTGCAACAACAGAAGTCACACTGTTACTTTAAGCTGAATTACGCGTATAACTAAGACACAGCAAAATGTTTTTTTTTTCAATGTAAATAAAGAGTTTTGAGTTGATAGTATTTAGTATTATTATTTTCCCAATAATCACGAAGTCAAAATTATTTGACGGCACGTCTATGACCTAATTAAATATTTTTTTAGGAAAAATGGCACGTTGGTGTATAAAGGTTCGCCACCCCTGCTCTAGGGTTTATAATTTAGTGTTTCAAAACTGTTTTTATTTCCTTGTGTATAATTATATTTGTAGCATGAATAAGTAATAATAGTTCTTGCAATTTATTATCTATAATTGAGTTTTGCTTTCCTTTGTTGCAATAAAAATGATCGAATTAAGATAAGACTGTATCAATGATCCCAGTGTTTCGAAATTTTTCGCATTGTGAATTTTTGTGAACGAAATATTTCTCATTATTTCCAATTTTGCTTTTATTTTTAATATTTTTCACAAATTCTATTGTTCGAAATTTTGTTTTGTGCCGTTCTGTCATATTTTTTATTTAAAGCTCTTTATTTAATTATATCGCATGATAAATTCGACTTTGAACAGTTACAAATCAGCAATATAAAAAGAAATTGCACATTAATAACACTTTTCCATATATATTTTACTAGTTTAGGAGGATTAGTGTTGCAAATCACTCATATAAATATATATTTCGTTTAACATTGAAATGAGTTCAATAACAAGAAAAACGTTGATAAATTAAAATGTTTAAGAAAAATTGTATTTTACTTAGCAAAATGCACGTTTGTGTTCATTAACGCAATCGTAACGAATTAGCATCTGGTCATTTTATAGAATTAAAATGCAACAAATAACTAAAGGATTACAGTGACCTTTATAAATTCAATTAAACGCGCTAATAAAAAAATAATTAAAAAAATTAAATTAAAAAAATTAAATTAAAAAAATAATTAAAAAAAGACAATAAACTCTTGAATCTTACTAGTTAAGTTTATTGCCGTTTTGTGGCGCTGAAACCATTTTGGAGAGTGCGTTACACTAGTCGCGCTTACATGTGCTCTGACACTAAAGTGTGAACTCTTCAAATATTTTTTTACTAATAAAGTAAAAGGTGTTGCTTTCATATTTATATTTACTCCTGTCAATTTCTATTCAGTCATAAAATAAGAACTACTGGAAACATAAAAAAATCTTCATTTATATCACTTATTACTTAGTTCAGGTATCATTTAAGAACTCTAAGATGATGACAATATTTATTAAAACATGATGCTAGGATTCTTGGTTTCTGAATTTGACGATTTCGAAACGATGCATGTTCTTACAATTAACTGCAGTATAAGTTAACAAGTTACCATCATCTTAAAAAAAACTGTAAAGCTAAAATGGATGACCATTTCAGTCCTAAATAAAGCTAAGAAATTTAAAAATAGAGCATATTACATATACTTATAACACAGCATAAGCACGCAGACTGTAATTACTTTTCCGTAATGAAGAAACTGTTTCAATTTCCAAAGAAAGATATAAAAAATTCAGAAATGAGAGAGAGGTTGGCTAAAGAAAGCCATAAACAAGTTACAAAAAAGAGGTTGACCATTAGGGTCAGGAGAACAAGCTTGAATTATGCAAGGTTGGAATATATCTTAACTTTCACTCACAGTCATTGCGGCATTAAAAAACTGGCTCTCTAGAACAAAATTACTATGTATTGCAAAGAAATTTCAGTACAATATTTTGCGGAGCTTAGCAAATTTCAAACAAAAATGGATTTCCGAACGCTTGCAAAGGATGATGCTATCATCTGAAACTAAATTCTCAGTGTTTTTCATAATATGAAATTATTCCAAGAAATTTTGGCCAGTAACAGAGGAACAGTGTTGAATGATTTCAGCAGAACTTCCAAGAAAATGATTAATAGTTCAGTTGTGAAAACGGTAGAAGATCGTTAAATATCTTCATTTTAAAGAGATCTTCTATGGTACAATTAAGGGTATGCTTATGAACGTGACCATTCTGGAATTATTAGTAATTTAAATATTTGAAAATTTATTTTTTTAAATTTTACACCTGAAATTTTCGTCCTGACCCCAATACCCGTGTTTATTATGCCCTACCTCTTATTTGATTCCCTTATCTTATTGATCACCTTTTTTGTCCTTGTAGTAAAGTGTGTAATTTGTATTGCTTCTCTGTGTTTTCACCTTCCATTCTGTGTTTTGTGACTAAAAGTCTTCACTAAATAACCAAAACTACAGTATGTCTGCTTAGGTGTTGTTATTTGAGTTCTTTAAACATTGTTTTCATACATTTATATGTAGCACGAAGTTACACTTTTGTTTTTCCAAGACAATAAAACATTTCGTAGTTATATTTGGGGGGGGGGATAACGCAATACTAAAGTTTTAGGTAAATAGTTTCAATGATTGATACAATAGTTAAACTTATAAAAATATATTATTTGTGTTTTCATGGGGAAAAAAAGAAGAAATATTTATAAAATTATTCTTAAAAATTATTACTGGACAGCTTTGAGAAAGAGTAAATATGTTAATTAACAATTTGTTGGAGACGACTTGTGGGACACGTGTCCCTTTTAAATATATTTTCAAGTAAAATATATTTCGGTATGCTTTAATTCTATAAAATAATCTAATATTTACTTTGAAAAAATTGTTAGATTATTGGAGTTATATTTGTACTAAAATCTAAAAAAAAGTAGTTTGGAAATTTTCTTTTTTATTCATATTATTTCACTTTTATACATCATTTTATTCAATGATAGAATAACTGTTTCGCTTCGATCCAAATAATTGCAAATAAACCATAATTTCAAAATTATTGTTTGGAAGTGAGCAGCGTTAACCTTTATAGCAGAAAAAGACAACGGTGTTTCATGCCGCCTTTCATAACTATAAATTATTAAAATACTAAAAAAAATTTTTTAAATTTATTTTGACCTAAATTAATATAAAATAATAAAAAATAAGAAAACTATGTTTAATAAAAACTCTCCGACAAAAGGTAAATGGATATTAGAGAATCCGTTTTGGAATAAAAAGAATCAACAGGAGTCAGTTTACGGATGGTGTTTTATACACCAGCGAGATCTTTACTGCCTATACTTCCGGATTACTATTTCCGGTGTATTTTGAAGCCATTTGGATCACAACGTGATCATTGGGTTTTAAGGATCTCTTAAGTATTTCCTGTATACGTGTATTTGTTACCCGATTTATAATTGGTGTTTAAAAAAAAGTATTGCTGACCGGCCTGTGTAGGGGGCAGGGAACTGTCCTGATCAGAAAGGTACTGGGTTCGAATCCCGGGGAGGGCATGGATGTTACTTTTTCTCTCTGTGTGTTTCATGTCCTTCTCCTTTGTGTCTGAATGTGACCCTCGCTATAAACGGATTGTGATTGTGTGAATGGCGTGGCAGTAGTCGTATTCCTGGCCATAGATGGCGCCACTGAAAAACAGGAAGAATCACACTCCCACTGCCTAAACAGGCATCCGACAAAAACAAAAAAGTATCGTCATTTGAAGTTGCCATTTCAAGACATAAAAATCACCCTGTGGAAAAAAAACAGAGTCGTAATAAGACACTTCTTACCTTGTCAACCATATATCAACTCCGAAATTTAAACATTTGTAAAACGAAATCAATCTCGCTGCTTTGACATTATGCTGGCACTAGCTCAGGATTGTGCACGGCCTGCAACAAGAAAATAATAAACAAGTACAAAGAAGTTAAACCAGGACTGTCAAAAAAGCGAGTTCTTTCTGGATCTAGCAACCATGTCTTTCTAAATTTAGCAACCTTTTTTAACAATACATCTTTCAATAACTGAAAGAAATTTTCACTTCAAACTCACAAGAATAACTTATTATCATTAATACCGTATGAAATACAGCAGATTTGAGCTGAAAAATACTATATTTTTTTTATTAAAAACAAAATATATGTTTTAAAATATCGCCTAGCAGATTAAGCCGTAGTTAGCAGTTATATACTTTCTAACCAGAAGTAGAACAGACAAGAGCTTGAGATTGTTGTTGTTTACACTTATATTGAAAACGCCATCCATACTGTTTTGTTTTGATAGAAATCACATTTTTAAAACTTATAAAACCCTATTTAAACCTTGTTATACATGTAAAAACAATTTACAGCCTTTGTCAAAAGCTGACTATTTTGCATACGTTAACCTGAAAAGTTTGTCTTCTCACACTTATTATATTATTCTACAAAGATTTTTACTTATCATACAAATAAAAAGTTTTTTAACCTAAACTTTTCAATATAGTATATAGAATAGTTTGAAATTTTATTTTATAGTAACATATATATAAAATATTCAAATATAGTATCATTTGTATACTAGTTACTGTCTGAAAGATTTATATCAAAATTTTTAGAGATCGCAACTAAACAAAATTGTGAATCTTGCTTAAGTCCTTTTTATGCATTTTTTTCTCAGACAGGCTTAAATCTTCAATTTTTGGTAAAAATAAAGAAAAATGTTTTATTTTTTATAAGATTTCATAAGAAGAATACAGTTTCCAAAATGTCATTCGGAATTACTCTTTTTTCCCATTTGAAATGTTGAAAACAATAAGTTCTAAATCCGAAACTTTCATAACAGAGAAATAAATGGAATGGTTGTATTAAGTTCTATGTTGCCAAGTTAAAAAATCTGGCTAAGAATTGCGATATGTCTGCATTTTGAGCGAAGTATACTCGCGGGAAGAAAATAAAGTTAAAAAAAAGTTATAATAGTAAAAATATTTTTACCTTTACTAAGATTAAGAAAAGAACATTTTTTAGAAAATTTTTCAAATTACATTAAGTTTTTTTTAATTTTTCCCTCGAGGAAACACAATAATAAAATAAAGTGATAATGTCTTTATATTTTATCCATGCTATCTCTCAGGGCCTGAAGAACCTGGTTCGTAGAGTGTTTTGTCCAGGTCCAAGAGGTTGTGAGTTCGAGTCTTGTCGACAGAAGACTCCCAGTTTAGTAAATGGTGACTGGTGCACGTTAAATCTATATGCTCACAGTCCTCCATTTTACAATAACAAATCAATACCGCTGATGGTAGTGAATTGGGGAGTGATAGCTCTCAGGTTCACGTTAAAGTTATGATCTGTGGATGAATGGATTAATGAATGGGTCCGCTCTATGAACGAGCAGGACGTATATGAGGCTGAAGACGTATTCTCGCCATAGATGGCGCCACAGAAATACAAGAAAAGTACCAACTGCTTTAAATTTGCTTGGTTTTATCAAGCAAACTTGCTGGTATTGGTAAGTGGCATTAGAACCAATAGAACAGATGTTGTGTGTGGGCCTAGAGTTCATTGATGGAGGTTCAGATTCCACAATTTCTTCAATATTAAGTTGATGATGGACTGGTGGACCCATTCATACATCGGGTCACCATTCATCGAAACTGGCTGTGGCGTGTGTAAGACTGAAGTCATATTCTTGACCATAGATGGCGCCACTGGAGAAGAAGAAATTCACCATCTGCCTTAAATTCGCTTGGTTTCACCAAGCAGGCTTGCTGTGAATGTCAAGTGGCATTAGTAACATCATCAACAACACATGTGATCTCTTAACTAAAAGCAGATTACTATGGATATTTTGCTGATCTGCCAACAATTTGCTAAATGATCGAAAGTTTCAAAATAGTTTTGAAAAATAGCATGAATTCGATTATCAAATTGTTGTCCTTTTACCAATACATTTGAAATCTGCAAGGACAGGTACACATGCTTGTCCAAAGACTAAGGTTTCTGCTTATACTCAGTTAGAATACTTCTATCGCATTAAACCATAAATTTGTCTAAACTATCGGATAAAACATTATTATGGTGGTAACATAAGTATGTAAGTTAGAAATTTGTTTTCACTTCATTTCATAATACTCCCAAAAAAAATCGGGTGAAGATTGAACTTTGAACTATGATATTTGTACTTAATTTCCCAACTATGATATTTAATGGTACAAGTATGGTATCTTGTACTATGGTATCTTTTATCCATAGTTTCCAAGTTTTGCTTCCCCAACCCCTAGTGAATTCTGGATAGAGGTTAATGTACAGTGCGTAAAAAAAGGACCAATTTGACTAACTTTTGATCGAAAATCGGGTTTTTGTGTTCCAGGACTCAAATCTAAAAAGCTCGAAGAGGTTACTTCAAATATGCTACTTAATTAAAGCAGACGATATTTTAAGTTACGAAATAAAAACGTACTTTATTTGAATAAACATATCTCCTTACGATATATTCAGATTTTTGATCCCAAAAATATAGGGGGTAGCGAAAAAAGTAAAATTAACACTAAGCGTTCCAAATTTCGGAGCGCTCTCATGACCAAACTATTGAAACCGTATTTTCCAAATTGAGTTTACCAAATTGGGGTAATATTTTGGGGGTCAGAAATCTGAATCTGTCGAAAAAAGGTATGTTTATTCAGAGAAAGTATGTTTTTGTGTCTGATTTCGTAATTTAAAATATCGTCTGCACTAATTAATTAACATATTTGAAGTCAACCCCTCAAACCAATAAGATGGAGTTCTGGAAAGTGAAAACCCCATCATTAGATCAAAAGTTATTCAGGGTGGCCGGTTTTTTTTATTTTTGCGCACTGTACTCCTCGGAGAGTGTTGACTTTTCATTGGACGTAAATCACAGCTTTTAAAACAACTCACAGCGTTTTCATAACTATTTCTATATTCAATTACAAAGGTACTGGCTTCAAAGTTTAGGGCCATATTATATAAAATAGATCTGTAAATTGAAATTGATTTTATATCTTGAAGCTTCTTCCTAGGAAAATTATGTATTTGTCTATCTGTGGCTAAGCTAGTTAATGACCCTGAAAGTTTTACAAAATTTAATTTTCTTTCAACTTTACGGTTTATTTTAAGGTTGCACTAAATTTGCTCCACATATATGTTTATTTCCTAGATACTATTAATTAGTATGTACACACAAATATACATACTATGTTCATTTCTGGTATGATGTTGACATCTACTACTGATGTTAAAGTCTAAGAAAATAGTTTTACTTTGCAGAATCCTCAATGACTTTTGACCTTTCATGCAAAGGTTCATTGAAAATATGTTTTAATCTTAAGAGTGGAAAAAATAGAACAAATTGATGGTCGTTTCTAGGGTTCACTCATTTGACGAAAGGTATTGTCGCTGTAAATAAATGTCCTTTAGCAAAATTTGGAGGATCAGCATTTTTGACTCCTCCAAACTTAAAAAGAAATTTCTTTCGTGGAAATTTAAAGCGAAAAAACATAACTAATAAGAGCATATCAGAGACAACAAGATTCAAAATGTCAAGCAACTAGTTGTCCAATTTTTTTTTAAACTGGCTCTTAAAAATACAGTTTTTTTTATTCTCAATAACTACTTAGAACAACTTATTTAATTAAGAATATTTATTATCTCACTTGGAAGTAATAGATTTTTATTGGATTCGAAAATATTGATTCATAAGATGAGAGTTTCTGATTTACAAGAATCACCATTTGCCGCTCTAAAAGTGTTAAAAGTGTAATCAGAAAGAGCAGAATCTCTTGCAAATTTTAGAAGCTCCGTAAAATCAGAAAATTGATTATTTTTATATTTACTTAAAATATATTGTTTGTGAGTATAAACGAACAGAAAACTGGTTCAATTTTTCAACTTATTTATGTTGCAATAAGTTTGTTCGTTTTCCAAGTTTAAGGTACGAATATGAAGGTTCAAATTTGAAGCAATTTTTTAAAAAGTGCAAGCTATTTTGTCTAACTCGAATAATTGAGTTATCTTGTCTTTCATAAATTTGGATTTCATAAGTTTAAAAATTCCCACACTGTAAAAAAACGGATACTTAAATGTAATGCAACTTTCTTCATTTTTGACGAAACCGTTTCCTGGTATATGATCAGAGCAAAAATTGCATCAAAATGACGAAATATTGTCCTTCATCGAAGAAATATTTCGTAATTCTTATTTTTTCTGAGAAAAATTAAATAAATATACCTCATTGGGCCAAATGTACAAATTTTTCAAATAATCACTTTGTTGTGGGCGCCTATATAACTGAATGAACGCCAACCCAACGCATGAACGACAGATATAACAGAGATATAAATTAGACACATTCCCGGAACGGTATGAGGCCAACTCCTTGGCCGCCATGCATCCGGTCAGCTTATTTGGTCACTTTATTTTCGATTGTCTAGTCTACAGTCTAGTTTCGTCATTCTAAGTAGCGATCTTAAATATACACAACAATGATGTTTCGATTAAGGAAATGTTTTCGTCATACAATTAAGAGTTTACGTTTCATCCCAAATCACGTGATTTTTTTTGACGAAATGATTCTCAAAATTAACAAAATTCCTCTCAAGGATTGCTGAACCGTCAAAAGTGAGAATTTCATTGTGCATTTTTTCTTTTTCTTAAATGATATTATTTTTAAATAGTTTCATTTCAAGTAATATTGTTTTAAATTATATTATTTTAAATTTTGTTAATTGATGTTATTTTAAATGACGTTGCTTTAAAAACAAATTTTAAATTAAAAATAGTTTTTTTTTTATCTTTGTAAATAAGTATGTTTATTCAATTAACATATTCCGAAATTTATTTTTATTTTGTTGACAGCAATTTATATTTAAATGCCATTTCGTATATTAAAAATGCTGAAAGTTTCGTATATTAAAATTGGATCATGAGGGTTGATGTTTTTTGTATGCCTTATTCTTTTTTTATCTATGCTATTTGTTTAAAGACTACATTAAATGAGAGGTGAAATTATTCATTGCCATTCAAGTCGCTTGAAAATTTCGGTCATTTAAAGAATCAGAACTTTGGCGAAGTAATTTGGCATGAAAGTGATGAGAAAAACCGTTTTTTTTCCTTTTCAAAAATGTAAATGAGATCATTTATTCACTCTTTTCTCCATAAATATGACATGCGATACATCAAAAAGTTCTTTTTTATAAAAGATTTTATGTTTTTTTTTTCAAACTGAAAAATTTGTTTTGAAAGTTCTTTTTATCTTAACTATGCGAGAGAATGGGAGTCACTGATGCCATTTGAAGTGCTCTTTTCAAAAAAGAAACTGAATTTTTTAGACTGAAAACTATGTCTAACTGTTTCAGAAATTTATCTCTTTTTACTTGTCAGAAAAAAAAAGAATTTAAAAGAAATGCTTTTAAATGAATGAAAAAGATTTAAAAGGTTTTAGGAGGCAAAAAATATTAGCTTGAATGGAATGCTGGGTAAAACCAAGTAAGAATGATTAATAGGAAATTCGCTCTAGAGCCAACTCTGTAAGCATATTCAGGTATTTAGCTTTTTACCATGATTTTAATTTAAAATAAGTACATTACAGCTTTATCCAGGCTAATTATATGTCTGCAAAGTTTGGTTTCTTATTAAATTGTCAAATAAACTTTGATTTCAAAATTAGCTCAATTCAGATTTTAATGAAACTCATTTGTTAAAATCCTGACTATTTGTATTCTTTTTGAAACATTCTAATTTAAAATATTTTTTCTAATATTTTATGAAGGGTTGAACTGTTTTAAAATCCTTTGCTTGAATACATTTTGAAAATATGACTTAAGACACAGCACTATGCGGAAACACTAAAAATAAAAAAAAAATTACTTTAACCAATCCGAAAGGTTTTGACACATTTTTTTCTTAAAAAACACATATCTAAAATTGTTATTTTTACTTAATAAGCAGGGTTTTAAAATTATAAATTTAAAGAAAAATCAAGTATTTTTTAGATTTCAAGGCAAAATTTTTAGATTTTAATGCCTTTTTAAGATTTAGGGCTGTGAGCTTGAAAACTATAAATTCCTCATGTCATTTGAACAGCTTCCCGATAAATTGTAATGCACAGATTTCAAAAGAATTTTTTCCTAGATCAATATTGCGATTAATTATCTTTTGAACTAAAATTTAAAAAAAAATAAAAAGGACAATAAAATAAAACTGAGTACCTTGTTTAATATTGAAATTTTAATAGAAAATTCAAAATATTTTTACTTAAACCTTGATAAAATTGGCAAATTCTTATTAAGACTTAAAATTTTTTAAAAGAATTGTCGCTAACAATAGATCTGCGTAAACAATTCTGAGTATTCTATTATGTGCTTTTTTTGCAGCGTGAAGAAATCTTTTCGAAATAAACGTTCCTCAGGAAATGCATTAAAAATGCATGAAAATAAACACAAAAAATATAATAACAATTCGAATAAAAATAATAATTCGAAAATTAATTACTGAAAATCAATTTTACTTGTCTTAGAAACATAATTAATTCGAATAAATAAAGACATACACTAAACATAATATAAAAAAAATTAGTTTCGTTTTCGCAAGTTTACTTTCTGTTACGTCTGTCTGTATACAAAAAACAACTATAACATCATTTCGAGAAATCGGAAATCAAAAATTTAAAAGCTTTTATACAACTTATAAACTAAAGCATATAGATGGATTTTTTTTTTAAATTGAAATTTCCGACGAAATAGCTGATTTTTACTTAAGTCAGACACCTTAAAGATAGAAAGATCAAATGATTTAAAAAAATCAAAATGTGGTAAAATGTTTTAAGGAAAAGCTTTTTCGGAGAAAGTTAGAAAGTAAAATGCAAGCAAAATCAAGTGTGGATGAGTGTAAAATTTATTCTGCCCAATGTTTTGAGATATTGGTTCATTGTTTAACCATTATATCTATATCTTGAAACATAATTCAGTGCAATTATTCTGCAACACTTAATAAAGTGCTACAGCGAATCATACTTTTGCTTATGTTGATGCATAATATCGCATAATCATGTTTGAGAAGTTATAATGTGGTCAATTTTTATATCATTATTTGAAGATTGTAAAAAATTTGTACGATAACAATGTTTAACATGCTCTAAACTTTCAAATATTTAATATCTAGTTAAAATATTCTTACATTTGTCATTTAATTACAGTTTTTATTTATGACGTAACTTTAAAAACTCATGAAAAAAAAGTTTTATTTAGACTAATTATATAAATAGTAGATTTTGGTATTTACTTAGCTGGAGAAATTGGTTTTGGTCAAATTTAGTTTCCTTCTATTTGTTTTTAAACTTTCGTTTCAATTTTTACAAGTTTTTTGAGGATTTTCGAAAGCAAATTTGATAAAAAATCTCTTTTGTTTTACTTCTAAACCTTAAAATGTACTAATATCCTTTCTATTACTTCATTGTCATGAATTTATTTTACTAATATTAAGTAATGTCATCTTATTTTATTTGACCTAGGGTTTTTATATTATTCAAAAGAATAAATAAATGTACAAAATTTTAAACACATAAAAAATTACGTATATATATATATATATAGTAAGTACAGTATAAAGTATTCGTTTTCATTTGAATAAATATTTAAGAAAAAAAAATAGACTAGATAAGTGAAACAAGATTATAACAGAGGATATTATTTAGTTTCAGAAATTCATTTCAGTTATTAAATTACTTTTTTTGTGTGTTTAAGAAACGTATAGTTTGATTAAAAAATTTGTTTGAGCTACGTGCTTTATATGAAGAATATTCAAAGCTTAATTAAAACTTCAGCTATTTATTACGTTGCATGATTAACTGCGTCATTACCAAAGATAATTGAAAGTAAATCTGGTAATACCATCAGAAATATTGATTTTTTTTACGTTAAATATTATGGCTCGAGTTGCATTAATAAATTTTTTCTCTTTTATTTTCGAGATATCAATTGTCACGAAAACTCTTAAAAGTTGTCTTATAAGCAAACAAGCAAATATTTTTTTCCCATCTATTTCAAATTATTATAAATATTTATTTCGTGAGCTATTTTATTGAAGAATGTTATTTACATGATTTTAGTAAGAAAATAGTGTTAGGTTTTTTTAAAAAATATTATTTCGCATTCAGGTCAAGTATAATTTGTTTACTGCACTGGTATATAGTTCTAGAAATAAGTACTATCCACACATTCTTTACATACTTATTTATTTTTTGCTAATTTAGTTTTAACTTCTCGTTAGCATTATCAACTTTGTAAATATTCTCTCGAGTACTTCTACATTGCAGTTTCTACAGAGCGAGTCTCAATTAAGTGTCCCAGGTTCGAATCTCAACAATGACTAGTCGATACAAATTCCACTGACATGAAATTTTCGCATCTGGTGCGAGCAGAGATTTATTTCTTAACTTTCACAGAGAAAACTTGTTCCCATATGGTAAAATTCTGCTGAGGCAACAGATTTACTTTCGAGGTAAATACTTGTTTTGTTACGGTAAGGAACTAGTTTAATTAAAAAATTTTATCGTAATTTTTTTCCAAAGAAATGTGCATATATTGTAAAACTTGTATGACAAAAAACCGTTGAAAGTACCGATCTACTTCGTTAATTTTTAACTGTTAGAAATTTCTTGGATAAAAATGGTTAATGACATTTTTGTTTAATTGTTGCTTTATCATACTCAACCAAAACAGTCAAATAATCATAAGAAAGATGATATTTAAACTGTCAACTGCGAGAAAAATCTTTTATTGATTGTTTTTACTTAATACGGTTTAGTAACTAGAATTCTACGTTTGCCAACTAGATCCACCATTTGTAACCATTTTGTTCCGGGCAGCTCGGTGCATACTGTAGCCGAGAGAGCAAATTGGTCCAACTCATGCCCGAGTGAACAGGGGTTCGAATCCCATCGTTGATACCGCAATATTTCTTCTAATCCGCCAATAAATGAAGAGAGTCCTACGCCCAATCAGTGATCTTGAATTACTAGAATAAGATACTATCATTCACGCATAAGTGACCCAGCACCCACACAGCTCTAATATCCTTGTAAATTTTATTTTTACTGTTTAGAAATGATGATAGTTGTAAAAGCTTACAAAACCGTTTAGTTTTATATTCACGGTTTCTTAGTTGTACTTGTCGCAAACAGTTTCCAAACCGTAATTGTAAAAATTATTCCAAATTATGTACCTTAAGATTAGTCAGTTGGGCAGACTGCTATAGTTTATTTCATCGTTATTTCAGAATGAAAATTATAGCAGTGTAGGGTGATGCACAATCAACACAGCTGCCGGTTTAAAGCCGTACATTTTATGGGATTTTTTTTTAAAAGGATAGAGCAGAAAAAGTGTTTAGTATTTATTACTTAAACCCCTCGAATCAGCAGTTACGAGGGATTTTCTCGAGGATTTTTATGTTTGTCTTTATTCTTCAATAGACTGGTTTAAGTTTTTATAAACAGATGGAAGCATTAAAGTTTTCCATCGCAAAATTTGAAATTATATGAAATATTTCTAAAATTTTCAACGAGATCATTACTAAATAAAAATAAACTCTACAAACGACTTCAACTTTTTCTTTATTACATTATTGTACTCGATTTTTGTTTTACTCCGAGGTACAATTCACATAATTTGTTTTGATTCATTTATTTACTTCGAATTTAGATCGTATAATTAGTCGAGTTTTTCATTTATTAAGTACTAACTTTATTTGATATGTATTGTTACGATTTTGCAAATATGTGTATAATTTTATTAATATTCTTTTTTTGGGAGAGAAAATATCTCAGATGAACTCTAAATAAGCAATTTAAATAGTAAATTTTCCAGAAAGTCGCTTAATTCTAACGTAATTTAAAGAAAAAAAAGTAATGCCTAATGATTTTTTTATGGAAGACTAGGCTTGGCAAAATTTTTGCCGACGTACCGATAATTTGCGAAAATTTTCGAAAAGTTTGGCAACAAAATGAAATTTCTTGGAAATTTGAGTTTCAAAGCATTAAGATTAATATTTGCAGAGTAATGCGAGAATCGTCTAGAATCTTCTCAAAGGTTTCGGGGTTTCGTCGAAGGATAAATAGGCTATATAGGATAAATAGTAGTGTGCTTAGCAGAGTAGTGTCATAGAGAGTATTAGTCTGTTTACGACTGCAATGGTCTTCTGATTTGCGAGACTCTAGAACCATCTAAGGTTTCAAAGCATGTGTTTTGTTGTGTACTACAGTGTTATTTGAACTGTAATTGAGTGCTTGAAATAGCTGTACTTTCTAGAAGATTCTGCTACTAATTTTTAGAGTCTTAAATGACTGTTTTATTCGTATCGAATTTGATTAAAAAATTTGTTTGAGCTNAATTTCATTTGATTCTGATGATTCCTTCATGGTGTTGCATTTTCTACAAACAGCAGTTTACAATTAAAACGTTTAAAAAAATAGCGGCTTCACGCATAGCTATTTATGTATAAATATCCATTAGGTTTTGAGAAACAAACTCACTAACTATTTATTAGTTAAAATAATATTTTTCAAAGTTAATAAATGTGATATGTAAAATTACGAAAATAATTAAAAAATAAGTGTGATATGTTCAAAGCACTAAAAAAACTATGGTAAGAGAAATTTTTAACGAAAATAATTAAACTAGAAAATTTGATTTCCTGATTCTAATAAAACCAATTTTTCGTTTAATATAGTATGAAAATTCTTCCATATTTAAACAATATAAAAGTATTAATTCAGTCTTCAAATTATGTCAATGTAATTATATTTTAAAAACAAAAATGAAAATAAGTATTCATGCTGAATTAATATTTAGTGCCAGGTTAAAATAGAATAAAATTGTCAATTCCTATTCTGTCATCTTATGCATAAAAGAGGAAAGAAGCTTTTATGAATTATTTTATTCTGAATAGCTGGCAAATTTAATTAGACAAGTATAATTGGTTAACATTTTACTTATGAGAGTAGAATGTTCGTTGATGTATGAGAAATAAGTGAATAAAAACAACGTTTACTATAGTTATTTAAAAAATTCTTTGAAAATATATCAAAAAGTGGTAAATTGAAAGAGAATTCAGCATTAATTATAATTATAATTCAGTATTAATTAAATTTTAACATTCATTTACTTTGGATACTCAAAAAATTCTCGCATTTACAATTATAAGAACTAAAAATATGGTAAATTCAAGATTCGACACCTTTAATATTAATTTTAGTTTAAGTTTGGAGAGAAACAGCATATGTATTCAGGGAGTTCCGTAATAACATATTTCCGTTTTAACATATATTCCGTAATAACATATAACTTAAGAACATATTTTCCGAAGACTTATATGAGAAAAGTGCTATTTACGCCGGTGCTCACAAATAAACATTTACATTGAGAGAAACAGAGATGCTTCATTCTGAAAAAGGATAAATGAAATTAAGCAAAAATGTGTAAAAATAGTCCCTTGTTGATTACTTTTAGTTACTTTACATCATAGCTAATTGAACATTCGTCTCATTTGTTCTGCACTGTAAAAAAATGCGCACAGATAGAATGAAATAACTCCGAAACAAACAATAGTCAAATTTAAAAACATTTTATACATTTAAAAGGGAAAGAGCTTTAATTAATTCTGATAAATATGCAAAATCTTAAAACTAATTTAGATAGTTAGGTATTTTATTTACGTCAAATTAGAGCTGCCCAATGGACTAGTGGTGACGTTCTGGGAAATATCCATGATTTTGATCCGAAGAAATGCCTTCGCAATTTTCGTCCTCTGCAGAGAGGATGGCTCTCTTGCTTTACTGGTTTGGCGGGATAAATGTGTGTCATAGATGTTCGCTGGTAGCTGGAAAGATCTAAACTAAGGATCTCCTTGATCATTGTAGGATGTTCTGTTGTTGCTGTTGTTACTCATCCCTCTTGCATAGGAAAGCCTACACCAGGTCCAAAAGGTACTCTCACCTGACAACAACGAAAATATTCTCCTGCTTAACCAACAGCTGCCTCCAGGAGGTGCTTAAACAATGAACAAAATGATCAATGACAAGGGAACAGGAGCATGGACAAAAAATCTTTTCCTCAATCAGAAATTTTATGCATTTCAAGTGACCACTTCTGAATCTTGTCAAGGCCAACTGTCGAGTCCTAAGGCCGCTGCATAGCATAGACAGATCCAAATTTTTTCAGCTTACCAGTTATAAACTGGTAGGAAGAATCAAGTTAAAAGTAAATTACTTTTGTGAAGCGAGTGGATTTCTGAAGGAGTTAGCTCAACAGAGTTGGTGATTAGAAGATCACAACCTATTCTAGTATCTGCAATCCCATTACCGTACACCCCAAAGAGGGAAGATCTCCACTGGACATACTGATCTCATCAGGCTTTACGAGAGAAATACAAAAAAATCATGGTCAGGTTTATCATACATTTTCGGCCTTTTTTTAAGTATTGGATGACACTCCTACTGTCATTTAAAATCGAAATAGTACTACTATAATCAGTAGAAGGCAAACTCAAGAGCTCTCCCAATAGCAAAAATTTCTGACCTAAAAACTGAGCGAAAGTCAGTGTTACGGATTGGGTGCTCTAATGATTAAAATCTTATAGCTCACTACAAGGGAGGTTAGGAAGCTTTATATAGTGGTCGCTGCAATGACACACCATGACATACCAGTTTCCAATTTCATTGGCACAGAGGATAGCAATTTAGAAATTATGGTCCCTATAACTTATTTTTTCTTTCATTTTTACTTATTTCACTATATCTTTAAAACATTTAGTGAATGAAATGATGTGGTATTGCGGTGCAACTATACAAATCTTCTTAATTCTTCTTGGAGTGGGGCATAAAACTATGGGGGTTAGAACATTTTACGACCATCCCGGAGATCCTTTGTTCAATTCCTGCCTGAAGCTAACGAACTTTTCTCGCACGCGAGTTTGAGGTAATGCAATTTGCTCAAAAATGAGTAAATGTTGTATCAATTTTGAATGCGTGGGGTTTTCAAATTTAGTTACAATACATTAATTTCGGAGTGATTTCGACAAATCTTTTCTCAATTTTGAGAAGCCCTTTATTAAAGTGTTTAAAATCATTATAAATTGTTTTTGAGGTCAAAAGAAGGAGAAATTGAGGATTAAAATCCTCAAAACACTTTCATATGTTCAGTATGATGGAAAAGCATTTACCGTTTACTCTTTTCATCCTGAAATGAATTGATATTATGAATATTCTTCTGACATCAACATCTTTGTTCTTTCTCACATAAATGTTAACATGTATTGTCTTTTGACACTGTCTTTAAAAGACTTTTAAAATATGTAATTGTTGCGGTCTATACAGAACAACCTTTACATCATATATGCACGCCTTCGTCTAAACATGTGATTTTGAAGGTGGCTCTAAATGCAGGGGAACTCATGACTCAAGTCCTTTAATCTCCTTTTTAATGGAAGTTTAATAACCCGAACTAGCTCTTGAGTTGTACAAGTAGAAAACATACGGAAAACTGCTGGAATTAGTTCTACTGGAATTAAAATCTAACCAAGGTACTTGCTTAGAACAGTGTGCAAAAGAATAAACGGACCACCCTAAATAACTTCAGATTTAGTGGTTTGATCTTCACATTCTGGGATAATGTGGCTTTTTCGTAATAGTTCAAGGGGATGATCTCAAGTATGCTATTTAATTCAATACTTCATATTCGTTCAATACTTCATAAATAAAATAATAAAGAATATTAAATATTAACAAAAAGTATTTCATTCAATACTTCATAAATAAAATAATAAAAAACATTAAATATTAACAAAAAGTATTTCATTCAATACTTTTAGTTAATATTTATTATTTTTTACTATTTTATTTCAAAATAGTTCAACAGTTCAGTTTGAATTGAAAAGTAAAAAGGTTTTTACACAATTTTAAAGAAGGCATTTTAAATGACAAATGCGAAATTTGAACGAATATGTCGAATCGGTCGAATAGTTCCTGGGGAATATAATTTTAATACTATCATTATAAAATTTATTTTCTCAGGAACAAATTGACCGATTTTGCACAAATTTTGTATTTTGCCATATAAAATGGCATTTTTCAAAATGAAATACAGAATTGCATACTTCACAATTCAAAATGTTTTCGATTATATTTATAGAAAATAATAAATATTTACTAAATGTTATATTTTAAACTGAATTATCTACGAATAAATGAAATTTATTCTTACGTGTAAATGTTTTTAATTTCTTTAAAAAGTTCTCGACATATGATAAAATATGCAAAAAGTAAAATTAAAATTAAGGGGTCCCATCTTTGGACTACACTCCTTACCAAACTATTTGGACCATGTCTGCTAGATTGCAGATACCCCCTACATTTTGAGGGTTAGATATCCAAATGCGTCAGAAAAAAAGGTTTGTTCATTCAGAGAAAGTATCACTTGTGTCTGATTCCGCCACTTAAAGTGTCTTCTGCTTTAATTAATTAACCTATTTAAAGTCGCCTTTTTGAACCTTTCATATTGAGTCCTAAAACGTAAAGATCCGATCATTAGATCAAAAGTTATCCAGATTGGTTCATTTTTTTATTCTAAGCACTGTACATATACTAAAGTTTGAACAATAAACTTGATATAGCCAGTGATATAGCCAGGAATCATACATGTGTAACTGATTTCGTTATTCTATTCTAGTACAAATTTCATTACCAATAATTCTCCTACAAATCTCTCGTACATATGCTATATTTCCTATTTTTAATAAATTACAGAAAATGAATATTTTTGTAAAAAAAAAACATCAATTCTTAATTTAAAAATAGAAGTAAAAGCTGTTTGCAGCCAAATATATTCTATGAAACCGTATTTTTTAAAAAAACTTATTATGTCTTGATAATTTTGATTGTATTTTAAAATGACTTCGCTGAAATCTTTAGTATACGCTTGGCTTAAACTATTTAAAACTAAAAACTGTTTTATTTTAATGAACTAACTAATGTATAAAAATGTAATATTCAAGTTAAATTTATTTCTTGGATAAAATAATAGCATTGAGATAAGATAGACCTCTTTATGTTTTCGAGAAAATTTTAATCCCTGTATTAAAGCATAAAACTGCAGCACCATTTCGGACGAAAATGCTTTAGCATTCAAGTAAAATGTCCTAAAACTAATCTAGAGCTCTTGACTCGAGATACTCAAGGAAATCAACAAATGAATAAGATATAAAGGAAGAAAAAGATTAAGGCCGTTACATTCTTAGGGACCTGTTTTGCCATAAAACTTGTTGCAACAGTAAACATTTTTCTTCTCTTTAAGTTTGCACTTTAATGGTCTCCAGAAGACGGCGTAAATTTCAAAAACAGATCAAAATTTTACGGCGGTCATATAGTTTTGTACGGCCTTTTTAAATGTTATTAAAACAGTTGTACAGAAGAGTTACAAAACTTTGCTTAGAAGGAATTAGAAGCTAACGAATATTTTGGAATAAGTAAACTTTGTTTCATTTTCAAGAAAAATCGCAGTTAACTTAAGAGTCTGAGTTATTTCTAGATAGATAGCGAAAAGTAAATCATGATTGTAATAAAATGACAAATTACAAAAAATATTGACGAAAGAATTAGAAGTTAAAAATATTGTAAGATAATCAAAGATATTCTTCTTTTTTCATACACTTGGAAAATCTCATTTAACTTATTTCTCAGTCATTTCCAGATTAACGGCATAAAGTGCCGGTATAATATGGTTGGCAAAATACTGGTCTCACTCTCGTCTGAACGGGAGTTCGAATCCAGGCAGCCAAAGACTTCGCGCGTATTAAGTGGTGACGTGGAGCACGTTAAATCTGCCAAGTCTCAAAGAAGTTCCCATGACAAATTATACCTGTTGTTATACTGTGATAGGAGATTGATGGTTCTCTGGTTCAGGTCAAAATTACGATCTGTTGATAAATTAATGGATGTATAAATGCTTCCACCCTATAAACGGGTGTGACGTATGAATGTGGTAGAAGTCAAATAGATGGTACCATTGGAAAAAAAGAGCAATCACAGTCCTTGCCTTAATGACCACCAACAACAACAACAACAATGTAAAGTAAAATCGTAATGTTATTTAATAACAAAACCCACGAAATTATAAAAATTACTATTTATAAAAAATGAAATAAAAAACATGGAATTGAGATTAAATGTATTTTTAAATTTTGTAGGAAAATAAAATTATATAAAGGAATTCCTCTTTTATAAGTCAAAGTGCTCTCTATGGCCCTTATTTCAGAATATTTCAGACTAATCAAACTTAGTATTCTTTCATTCACTTAACTTGAACTTTACGGCTCAGTCATTATGAAAAAAAAATAGCGAAATAGAAGTTATATATCAATTTGATTTGATCTGGATCATCAAATAGTGGCCCTTCACCTTATTTCAGGTATTAAGCAAGAGGTTTAAAAATTATTTTTGAGGTTTTGTTTATAAATATTATTTTTGAGGTTTAAATATTAGGTTTGAGGGTCAGATTTTTTCGAGTTTTTGTCGTTAATGTTAAGCTAATTTTTAATAAAGACTTTCTTTTCTCAACGTTTATACAGGGTTATTCATAATTCGCTCCGATGTTTCGATGCGTTATAGTAAAAAAACGAAGGCGAATATGGCAAAAAAGAACAAACGAAATTATTCCAAAAGTATTCAAGTTTTAATTTAAGCAGTTGCCCGTAGATGGCAGTAACATGTACCATTGAAGCCAGTTGCAGTAAAGAAAAATGGCGTTTACAGGCGGAGGGAATTATGAATGTCGTAATCCCAATTATTTAGTAACTTTTTATATCAGTTTTTGCGAAGATTCGAAAAATGTATATTAAAAACAATGCGAAACACCTTATAATTGATACATGGTTCTGCGTACCAACAAATTTCAAAGTAATTAATTAAAATTTATTTGCAAATGTTATCGAATTGTGTTACTGAATCGTGTTACATAAAAATATGTATAGAGATAAACATACTGTTTAAGAATAGTAAAATGTCTCTAAGTTCTCTTTGCGCAATTTTTTCTAATTATTCAACTTAAAGACATACAATTTATACAGTTCTATTATTTCCCGTAAACTATTTCAGCACAATTATACTTAAAGATAAATGTTTAATCTCTTGAAAAGCACTTTGGATAAACTTCAACTTTATTTTCATTATTTATCCATGCTTAAAATGCTAGGAAAGCACTTCATTTATTCTTTAAAACGCTCGTATTTTCCGACAAATCTAAGTTTGTAGAGATTCATAATATAATCTTAATGAAAGCACTTGCAACCTTATTAGCATGATTTGGTGAGTTCACTCAAATTAGAAGTGTTTCAACTGAATTTTATAACATACATTCTCTATTACAATAGCTATGATGCAACGCTTGACATTAATTTAGTTGTGTAATAAAAATTCCGTCTTATGTAAACAGAGTGTACCGAGTTTATCTTTTCGACTTTGAAATGAAACAAACAATATAGTTAAAGTCTGATGCTTGCAAATTTTACAGAAGCAAATTATCATTTTAGGTAATTAATTTTTTTTACACAGTTTTCTGATTTGTTTAGTTTTTCAGAATTCTTATTCGTGTAAAATGCCAGAAATAAAACTAGCAATCAAATTCTACCCGAGAATGATGCAAAATATTTAAAACGAATTTTCAATTTTAATGTCACGAAACTGTGACAGAAAAAAACGCTGATAAGTGCTCAAACAAAAAGGAACAGTCTAAATTGCTTTTAATCTAATGATTGGATTATTAATCATCTAGGACTCAAAAACTAAATTTTTTTTAAAAAAGGTAAAAAGGTCGTATTTTTTTACTATTCGACTGATTTTGTTCAAGTTCACATATATTTATTCATTTATACTCATATTCATTTATATTATTATTATTCATTCATTTTACCATATAAAAGGACATGTTTTAAAATTATGTAAAAATTTGTCTAGTTCTTACTATTCAAATTATTTTCGACTATTAATATTTAATATTATTTCATTAATTTAAATGAAATGATTAAAAAAATATTGTTAAAACATATTATTTGTATTGAGATATTTTTAGATTATCGAGTTTTACAATTGAGTGCAAAGTTTTTTTAAATTCCCTTAAAATATTTTCGATTTTGAAATACGCACAAAATAAGATTAACATTAAAGGGTTCAAACTTTCGACCACTCTCATAACTAAACTACGGCCTTCCTCCATATTTTGAAAGTCAGTAACCCAAATCCGTCAAAGAAGAGTTGTGTTGATTCAGAAAAAATAAATTTTTGTGTCTTTCGTTAACTTAAAATATCGTCTGCTTTAATTGATTAGAGCATTTGAGATCACTCCTGTGATTCATTAAAGTTGTGTCTTAGTACGCGAAAATCCGATCTTTATATCAAAGGTTATTCAGGGTGTTTTGTATTTTGCGTACTGTACACGAAATTGTTGCTCAGAGTACTAATATTTATGAGGAGTAGCGCTGGAAAATAATGTTTCCGTTGTAAAAAGTTTTGTTCTTCACTCATAAAAACTTCACTTGCTATTAAGACCTGTTCATATAATTTATTTTTTCAATTTTTTAACGGCAGACACTAAACTGATTGTTTTTCGCTATGGAAGGTGCCGGAAATGTTTCCGGAAGTGATAAATAATAGAACTTATCATTTCTACAATTCTCGGTTGATTGAGGTATGGGGAAAAATTACCCATGTTATACCACGTTCAGTCAAATGTTCCAATGGTATTAAGTGTGGATTTTGAGCAGGCCAAGGAAGACATTTTTTTATGTCGTGAGCTGATTAGAGAAACCGATTCTCTGTAAGATGTTGATGCCATTTGTTAGGCTTATTGCAACGAGCTTTGTTGGGAACATTGCAATGAACCGGAGTATGTAATTAGTCGACAACTTAATACCACTGCTTGACAGTGACTGTAGCATGAGATGGTGCTTAGTCATGGAGAAGGCAACATTTTGAAATTCCACGAATTTGCCAGATGGCAGAGAAAAACCCGAATATCTAAAATTATCATGTGGGCGTCAGCATTCTATTTACCTGGAACAAAAAGCAAAGGTACCACAGTACCACAAAAAACATGCCCGAAAATGATGTCGAACATTTTACTTTACAACCATCGTTGAACAACCGAAAATTAATGTTCAACTCAGTAGCCTTGTGATTTTGAACCCAATGCAGAAGACAAAGGAGATTCTGGGTCAAGTATTGGAAGAAATTTGTCTTCGTGGAGGACGTTTTGATGGAGCTAACCTGAATTTGCGTTACATGGAGAGGAAAACCACGTAAACCACCGAGAGTTAGCCTGACGGCAAGGGGATTCTAATCCATAATCCGTCTATAACTGAGGATGTTTCACGTCAGCATTGGGCGGTACGAGCCGGGTGTTAAATTCGAAACGACAAGATATTGCTAGGATTCGATTCCGGTACACCTCATTGAAAAACGAGCTCTATATCGCCTGAGCCACAACGGTTCGCAATGTGCGATATGCAAATCTGTTGGTGTCCAGTCGTAATTATAGGATAAAGTATTCGAATGTAAATGATAAATGCATGATGAAATAAGTGCTTTTTACCTTGTGTAATTGCTTTTTATTTTGTTTACTGAAAGTACGGATCTTTATATCAAGTTGTGTTCAAATGTTTCTAATATACTTGTCTTCATTGCCTAATTTGACGATAAGTGTGTCGTAATTTTCCTTACTGCTAGAGAGTCTTGCTTTTGCAAGTCTTGCAATTCTTTAATTATTTCTTCTTACAATTATTTAATTATATGTGTTTTGTTTTTATATTTAAGAAACATGAAGTAAAATGTAATTGATAGTTTTTTTGTTAACATTTCTAGTCCTGTTTTAAATCATTGAAATCAAAATTTTAAGTTTATTTTAGTCTCTTTTTTTTCTGAACTTTTCAATATTTTTAGCCTAATCTATCTGAGATATGTTTAAAATGAGAAATGTTTAATGTTTTATAACATTCTTAAAACATTATTTTAATCTTTATTAGGCTACAGCCAGATGTTTCACAGCCAGTATCTCAGATTCCGCCATGAGCCTCCGAATAGAGTTGATTTTTCAAATTCCAGCGGAAAAACAGTACTTTGCAGTGCTGAAGGCAATCCAATACCAACAGTTCGATGGACGAAGCAAGATGGAGAAAATCTTGAAGAATTGCCAGGGCTTCGGTACACACGTCACGACGGATCTTTAGTATTTGAGCCATTTTCAAGCGAAGAATACAGAGCTGATATCCACGCTTCAGTATACAGATGCGAGGCTTCAAATAGATTGGGCATTATCGGGTCTAGAGATGTCCATGTACGAGCCAGTAAGTTAAAACATGAAAATTACTGTTTTTTAATGTTTTTGAAAGTTAAGCCATAAAAATTACTGTTTTTGTTTTATTTGTAAGTTAAAACATAAAAATTACTGCTCCTGATGCTTTTGTAAGTTAAAAAACACTTACTCTTTTTAATGTAAGTTAAAACATAAAAATTACTGGTCTTTAATTGTTTAGTAAGTTGAAACAAAAAAATGACTGGTTTTAATGTTTTTGTAAGTTAAAACATAAAAATCACTAGTTTTAGTATTTTAGTAAGTTGAAACAAAAAATGACTCGTTTTAATGTTTTTGTAAGTTAAAACATAAAAATAACTGTTTTTTAATGTTTTTGAAAGTTAGGCCATAAAAATTACTGTTTTTGTTTTATTTGTAGGTTAAAACATAAAAATTACTGCTTCTGATGTTTTTGTAAGTTAAAAAACACTTACTCATTTTAATGTAAGTTAAAACATAAAAATTACTGGTCTTTAATTGTTTAGTAAGTTGAAACAAAAAAATGACTGGTTTTAATGTTTTTGTAAGTTAAATCATAAAAATCACTAGTTTTAGTATTTCAGTAAGTTGAAACAAAAAATGACTCGTTTTAATGTTTTTGTAAGTTAAAGCATAAAAATAACTGTTTTTTAATGTTTTTGAAAGTTAGGCCATAAAAATTACTGTTTTTGTTTTATTTGTAGGTTAAAACATAAAAATTACTGCTTCTGATGTTTTTGTAAGTTAAAAAACACTTACTCATTTTAATGTAAGTTAAAACATAAAAATTACTGGTCTTTAATTGTTTAGTAAGTTGAAACAAAAAAATGACTGGTTTTAATGCTTTTGTAAGTTAAAGCATAAAAATAACTGTTTTTCAGTAAGTTAAAACATAAATATGACTGTTTTCTAGTGTTTCAGAAAGTTAAAACATAAAAATAGTTTTTTTTAGAGTTTCTGTAAGTTAAAATATAAATATAACTGTTTTTTAGTGTTTTAACAAGTTAAAACACAAAAATTATCGGTCTTTAATGCTTTTGTTAGGTAAAACATAAAAATTACTAGTTTTCAGTATTTTACCGAGATAAAACATAAAAAATTACAAGTAGTTGCTGCGACAGGGTTCTAAAACTTTTCTTAATTTGCAACTTTATAATGAAGTATTTGGAACCGTTTTGCAAAACAGGTAGCTATTTTTGAATTAAAAATGATGCTGGTTGAAAAAGTAAATTTTATTTTTCGACAAATATTTAATTAAAGAAAAGAAATTTTTTTTAACATTATTTAATTAGATTTTAAAAGAAAACGCGGTTTAAAATTTGTAAGTGGGTTTTCTTTTCAAATTGTCAAATATGATCAATTAAATTGTATTTCAACGCATTTTTAGTTTAAAATAATTGAAATTAATTTTCAAAACGGACTTTTTTTAAGATTTGATTTTTAATGAAACATGTTATAAATTTGAACCTATGTTGAAATTTATCTTAAACGCTTAGAATAAAACATAACGTTAAACATAATGGTTTTCAATACAAATCTTGTTTTATGAAAACGTTTGCCAAATATATTTAAATTAAATAACTGTAGAAAAAGTAGTGTAATAAGTATGTATAATGTCGCGGGCTATTTGGAAAATTCCTTTAAGTTCAATGTAAAAAATCGGAGAAATAATGTCAGCAGTTTCTAAAGAAATTCATGAGGCATAAATAAAGCACTAAAGTAATATTAGAAGTTAGCTTTTCGTGCCATTGGTAAATGAACACTTTAATTTCATGGTAAAACTACCATGTATAGTAATAACATTTCTGGTTAACCGGAACATAATTCTGGTTAATAAAAACGAAATTTAAACCAGTTATTTGATAATTTTTTCAGCATAATTTTTTCAACCAGAATTTCTGTTAAGCCGCTACGGCTTAACAGAAATTCTGGTTTTCAAAATTATAGTTCTTATTAACATACATTTAGTAAAAAATACAAACTAAAATTAAATTTCATTCTTTAACCAAATAAATTTTATGCCATTCTCTTAGGTATCATATTAGCTCTTTGGTTTTTCCATAGAGCCAGAAACACGGAAAATTTTAAGATATTCAGTTATTTTTTACCATATTTTTTCTCTGTGTTCTATGTTTTATACCAATAGAATATTGATTCACTGAAATACTTCTAATTTTGCAAGATTCTTTCTCTTCCTTCTTATTTGTACACCTCATTCTTATCTCTTCCTTCTTATTAGTATATCTTCCTACTTATTGTAACACTCAATGCAAGCAAATAGTTTGAAATCAAAATTTATTGATGTCATTGTATACATTTTTTGCAGCTGTTCTACAAAATTACGAAATTCATCTGGTTAACGACTTCGTAATTAAAGGAAATATGGCACTCCTGCGATGTACAGTACCAAGTTATGTAACTGATTATGTGAAAGTAACATCTTGGGAACGAAGTGATGGATTCTTAATCACTCCTGGAATAATCAGTGGTGAGTTAAATATAAACAGTTTTCACATTAAAGCGTAGAGGAAGTTTAAAATAAGAGTTTAATGACATGATAATTATGTTGATTGTATTAAAATAAAAGGGAGATTTTTAAAATTTACGTCAGCTTCCGTGCACACCCGTAAGTAAGATTTCAAGTCATTGCGCATGCATCTGTTCTGGTAAAATGCGCATGAGCCCGTGAAAAAATATCAAATTTACTTAAGTTGTTGTTAATTTACGTCGTACTAGAGCTACACAATGGGCTATTGGCGACGGTCTGGGAAACATCCCGGAGGATGATCCGAAGACATGCCATCACAATTTTGATCCTCTGCGGAGGGGATGGCACCCCCGCTTCGGTAGCCCGACGACCTGCGCGAAGTCGAGCACTTTACGGTAGCACAGTTTAACGAGGTCCAATACCGCACACCCTCGGTCCCTACGCAGACTGATCCAAGTGGTCACCCACCCGCACACTGGCCGTAGCCAGTGATGCTTGACTTCGGTGATCTGCTGGGAACCGTGTCTTAATGATCAGTCCACTGCGGGACAAATTTACGTAAGTGAAAATAAGAGATTTTGCAAAAATCTGTAAGTTAAAAACGCTAACGTAGTGGAATATCATTTTAACTTTGACCACAAAATCAAAAAAAACATTTACAAACTATTTCTTTTATGCTATGGAATACGATTCAAGATGCTTTGCTGAACGTAAAACTGCGGATCTGAGAGCAGACAAATTTGGCATATTACAGATTTTGATGAATCCAGTGATAATGAATGAAGCTTATTATTATTTAAAAAAAATATTATTGAACTTCTGTTGATTATTTAACTTCTTTTAACTGGATTGCATAGTTCAAATAAATAAAATTTATAATGTTGAAATAGCTGACAAATATCTAGTTTCTTTTTTAACTAGACGAAGCCTTGCTGACATTTAACAGCCATAAACATCTTGCTAAAAGCCTTGTCTTTGTAGCGTAAATCACGCCGAAATGACGCAAAGATGGGTAGCATCTGAAATCAAAGCGCGCATGCGCTGTTCCTTCAGTCTTACGTACAGGAGCGTATGGAAGGCAATGCAAAAATGCGAAATGTCTTGAAATCATAGTAATTAAATTTTAAAATAAAGAACCGCTGTCTTAGAAAATTTTCCAAAGAACGCCTTTTACTTCATAATTCAAAAATTACTAGGATAATTTTGCACATTTCTGAAATATTAAGAAAATTTTAAGCAATATTCTGCGATTAAAACTTCCTTGTTGTGTTCATTAGTTTTTGAGCAGTTTTATGCCAGTTATTGAGTTATTATCTTATTCAGTTTAGCGTCAACGCTATTAACAAGGGGATTATTATGTCTTCATTGTTAAGTATTCTTGTGTCTGAGAGCGAGCATGATGTCTATCTCCATTTAAAAAAATAATCAATTATATGATTAAGTAATATATACTGATGCGTTTTTAAACCTCCAATTTAATTTAAAATTTAATTCAACGGCATAATTTCATATCAGAATCTGATGAATTATATTAAAATAAAGACCAGATTATTTTGATGAAAAAAAAGCATTGGAAAAAATAAAAAATAAAATAGAGTTATGAGTTTTTATCTTTTTTGTAAAGAACATGACAGAATAAGAGAATTACGGCAATGAGGTAATTTTTTCGGAAGAGAATTTAAAATTTTTTAAATGGGGTTCGTTCATTGAGAGTCCTTTCCTCTCCAAACCGAACTTAAATGTCAAGGAGAAGACGAGGAGGGAGTATTCTAAGCATACCTTAAATCCTTTTTATTTAATTCTCACAAATAAACTGTTGGTTGATATTTACTCCATTTGGCGGTATCTTTCGATACATATGAAATGCAAAGCCATCGCCCAATCCAAAACTGAAATGCATAGCGTGCGGTATTTTCTATTCTCTATTAATTTTTTGTGACAAAAATAAGCCAATGCTATTCTGAATTCCACAGTTTTCAATGGGTAGTTAAATAGTTACCTGTTTTTGGATTTTTGATAGCATCTTAGTATCTTTGTTTTTAAGCAATTAGTGTTGAAAGAATTTTTGCGCGTCGCTCAAAAAGGTTTTCTTCAGTTTAAACTGTAATAAATCTTTTTTTAAAAAAAATCTAGTAAAAAAAAAGTTTTTTTTTTTAAAAAAAAATCTAAAAACTGAGAAACGTTTAGTTTTAAATTACTTAATGAAAATCACAATACCCGTAATTTTATTATTTAAATTTCTAATTAAAAATTCTTGGAAGTTCTAAAAATTATCATTCGCTTGTTTTTCTAATCTAATAAAGCAACCCCCTTTATTTCTAAAGCTATTGTGCAGTCTAATAATACTATATAATAAGTTTAAGTACAAAAATACCAAGAAAATGCAAATAAAAAATTTACCCCAAAATTCAAGAGGGTATACAAGGGAACAGGACCTTTAAAAGTCGCTCTCTTGAAAAAAAAAATGGACACAGTTTTTACTATTTTTGAATTCAGTAGCTTCATACAACAAACAATTTTTATGCTTGAAACATATAAAGTAAAGAATAATTTCCTCAGCTAGAAAACGTAAATTTTAATATTAGCTAATATCTAAATGAATATCGGTTATATTTAGATTTTATTTTTTAAAACTTCTTTTAACATTGATTCAAATAAAATTTTTATGACATTTATCGTTTATAACATTTAAAATTCTTGCTTTAATATTATACAATTATAAAGCTTTGGAAAACTTTCGCAGAATACTATAAAAAAAAAGATTTAAAGCGCTAAAATCAGTTTGAGAATTTAAATGAAATATTTATGCAAAACTTCTCAAAGATCAAATATTCAACTTAAAAAGGTTCAGTTACAGTTTTGATTTGAATCTGTTTTCCATATATTTAATGAAAAACTCTCTCATGCGTGGATGTATTTTTTTTAATTGAATCAGTTAAATTTTTTATTTAATGCTGAAAATATTAAAAAAGTTACATGCCTTCTTATTCTTCCAGTTTTGTTATTATGAAAAAAAAATGCAGAATATTTATTCCATTACGAAAAGTTCATTTTAACCAAATGCTTTTTTTAATTCTTATTACAATTTCACTCGTAAATGAATTTTATTAAACTAAAGACCTCTTAAGAAGTTTTTCAAATTTATTTAAAGCTATTTTTGTTCCTGTAAGAGGAGAGAAATATAGATACTTCTTTCAAATGTATTAAAATTCTTGGAAATAAATACACGAAATATTATTGAAAAATTGCTTGCTAAATTCATTATAAAGTAGATTTGACAATTAACTATAGATGCTTTCACGGGCTCGATGCAAGAGAGTATATTTAGGAAGAATGATTCGAGAAATCGTAAACAATGCATACGTAGCTGAAGCCGAACGGTTTAAAATATATCCTTTTGAATGTTTGTTTAAGTAAAATGTTTATAAGCTGTTGTAAGATCACCTAATATAGTAATATTTCAAAACTGTAAACAAATAGGTTAGAAAAAAGCATTGTCGTTTTATTTGTTTTAAAGGGCAAGATTCTGTTCTACTTTTGTATGTCTTATTTAGCTTTCAGCTAGTAAAAGCTGACATTTATGTTTCTTTAATAATATTTTTTTTCAAAATTGCTATTTCAGAGCCGCGATGGCTTAGGGGATAGACCGTTCGCCTTCCAATGAGGTGAACCGGGGTTCGATCCCGGCGATGGCTGGTCGATACGAATTCCGCATCCGGCTTGCACCGACCACAGTGCTGACGAGAAATGCCCTAAATATCTCGTAGGCGGATCATGGGTTAGAGTTCCCTTGCCGTCAGACTACCCGTGGGAGGTTCTCGAGGTCTTCCTCTCCATGTAACGCAAATGTGGGTTAGTTCCTTCAAAAAGTTTCCATCGAAAGCAAATTTCTCCCAATACTTGATCCAGGAGTTCCCTTGTCTTCTGGATTGGGTTCAAAATTCGAGGGTCACGGAGTTGAATGTTAGCAGTAGTAAATCCAAAAATTGGGTCGGCTGTTCAACGACCATTACAGAAGGGAAGAAAAAAACACAATCTGTGAGCTTTTAAATTTGGAGACAGCTTAAAATGTGTAATTAAGAAAGTGGACATAGCCATTAATTCAATTTTTAAATTTCTAGTATGACTATTTTATTTTATGACCATCTAAGATATGTAAAACAATTTAAATCACTTAAAAATTTAATATATTTAAATGTATGCATTATGAAATGGTAATGAAAACATGTAATAATGTTCTGTAATATTTAAAATACTGCGAAAATTATTTTTTTATTAGCATAATTTAATTTTCTAATAATGAATGTTTAAACTTTAGTAAATTATATTAAACTGTAATATTACCACCTTTGAAAGTTTTATCTCTATTTTCATCTTTTAGCCAAATACGGAATGCTAGACAATGGAAACCTGTATATACAGGATGCAATTGAACATGATGGATCCTACAGCTTCCGATGTCATACGGAAAATGAAATTACAAAGGAAAAAAGATCAAGTGAAGATTATTCCAGGATTATCGTTACAGGTAAACCATTTCTTTAAATTCAAATTCAATTTAATTTCAATTTCAAATTCAATAAATTCAATTTCAAATTCAATAAATTCAATAAATTCAATAAATTCAATTTCAAATTCAATAAATTCAATTTCAAATTCAATATATTCTATTTCAAATACAATAAACTCAATTTAAATTTAATCGATTTAAGATAAAGATAAATAAGAATAAAAAATAAAAATGATGATAAATATATGAGAATGAATAAATAATAAATAATTAAAAATCATTAATTTTTGCATTGAATTAACTCGTATAAGTACATTTTGTAATCATTTGCCAATATTTCAAATTCGCTTCTTTAGTCCTCGAATATGGGATAACACACAAACATTGGAATTTATATTAAGGAGATCAATGTATGCGGTTTATAAGACTTGTGGTCTAAAATGTTTTCTATCATCAATTACGCATATCCTTTAAGCAAAATACATTTGAAATAATAGTAATTAGACTTTAAGATTTCTTATTCAACATAATTAGCATAATCTATTCCTTAAATATACAGTATGTCAAAAAAACGGACTAACTTCAGCAATTTTTGATCTAATAATCAGATCTTTACGTTCTAGGACTCATTCTTAATGATTCGAGAGGGTAGCATGCTAATTAATTGTGTAGTCCAGCGTTCCTCAACCTTTCAGTATTCGCGGCCCAGTTTTCAATCATAATTTTCATCGCCCCCCCCCACTTACAGTAAAATGTATACAACAATAATGCATATTGAGTATTTTGAATCCTGTCTTTAAATTATTTTTAACAAACTACCAAAACAAAAGTAAAGTACAAGCCAACAGCAATTGAGATTGTAGAAACTATATTTGGAGTTAATTTTTCAAAGCAATTAGAGTCCATACCTCTTTCAAATGATACTGCTGCGCGTCGAATTGGTGATACAACTGAAAATATAGTGTCAGCTTTTCTCGATGTTGCGTGACAAAATGCTTTCAATAAAGTTTGATGAAGCAACAGATGTTAATAAAGATGCTCATTTAATTGACTATGTTTGATTTTGTAATATTTCAGTAGTAGAATTACTTTTCTGCAAATCAATAAAACTCAAAACAACAGCGCTAGCCTTATTTGCTTCTTTAAGTGATGTTATGAATGAGGCAAACATAGAATGCAAAAATTGCATCGGAATGTGCACCGATGGTGCTCGTTCAATATCTGGAAGATTCGAAAGTATACAAGCACTTGCAAAACAAAAATCGCCTCAATACGTCTGGACAGATTGCATGATCCACAAAGAAGCTTTGCCTTCGAAAGAAATGCTGGTTTAAATATTGTGTTAACTACGGTTGTAACAGTTGCAAAGTATGTAAAAATGAGAAACCTGAGAATCTTTTCCGTTCTTTGTAATTACATGGGTTCAGTACATTCAGAGTTACTATTTGAATGCGAAATTTTTAATAAGTTTTATGCGAGAAATTTTTGCTACGTGTTTATGAATTAATAGAAGAAATCACCATTTTCCCAGAAGAAGATAACAAACCGGAAACCGAGAATTTTCACTATTGTTTATTTGTGATGAAATTGAGCTTTTGGTCGTCATATTCGAGAAATTAAATAACTTGAATTTTCAATTCCAAGGAGCAAAGACACATATGTTGGATACGAGTGATAAAGTTGATGCTTTTTGTAGAAAATTGGAATTATGAGGCAGAAATTTAAAGCAAAAAAACTTAACAATGCTTGCAATTGTGGATAATTGTACTAAAACTTATAAGGCTGAAGAAGAACACGTAAAAGTTGTTTTTTTAACCATTGAAAATCATTTAGCCATGCTGGCAGGGAATTTTAAGAAGTATTTTCCTGCCGACGACAAACTGATAGCAAGTTACAAGTGGGTTAGGAATCCATTTCATAAAACTCCCAAAGGACTCTCAATTGATGAGGAAGAAAAATTCATAGAATTCACGACAAGTGGCGAAACCAAAATACAATTTAGTAATAAATCACTATTTGAATTTTGGACAGGAGGATGATTTTTCTGCAGTAAAAACAAGGGCATTTCGCATTCTATTACCATTTTCAACATCCTACCTTTGTGAAACTGGATTTTCTGTCGTGGCTTCTTTGAAGACAATATATAGATCACAGCTAAATATAGAAACTGAACTGAGAGTGGCTACTTCTAATATTAAGCCTCACCTCAAAAAACTTCGCCCTGCAAGACAGGCCTAAGGAAGTCACTAAAAATAATTAATTTTTTTTAAAAATTACGTATGTTTTGATTAAGTAAGGGGAATAAGCCAAAGGTGGCCAGTGCTCCTAACGTAGCCCACCCCCCAAAGTAAAATTAAATTTATTTTGAATCATAAGATGTCCCTGCTGCATTGTAAATCTTGTATCTGAGGTGCACGAGGCGGAATTGGAAGATATTTCCTTGAATGGCCTCCATTGTATGAAGTGATTTAATTTTTCGTAGTTGTCGTTCTTATTTCCGGATGAGAAGATATTGTAATTTATATGTTTTTAAATTCTTAGAACTTTGAGTTATGATATGTTTTCTGAAAGTTTATTTTTTTTCCTCTTTAACCACAGTATTTTAATTCGAATTAATCTATCAGAATAACAGTTTTAAGTCGTACAAATGGTGAGAGAGACCATATGCATGGTCTCAAGGTGGCCCAACACCGGTGCCACCTTGGGGACGCGTGCGCCACCTTCGGAAACAAACGTGAAATCTATTAAAAAAAGTTTATTATAAATCATCACGTAGCATATTATTTCTCAAAAAGTAATGATTGAATTGAATGTCAATTGATTTATTTCATATTAAGCAAATGTGGAACTCTGGTATTTTTTAAATTTTTATAATATATTGACGTTCTCTGCACTTTATTAAAGTTTGCGATATTTTCTTTCAAGTTTTTTGTATTGTTTGAATTTTGAAGTAATTTTTCAGGTATTTTTTTCATTTTGGGGGTAGTTATGAGTGTTTTTGAGGTCGTTTCTGGTATTTTCTTGTGAATTTGGGTATTTTTGTACTAGTTATTGGTTAGTTAGTTAACTCTAGTATGGTTATTTAAGTCCTGTTAATTAATCCTTTTTAAAAAATTAGCTCAGTAATTCCTGATTAATTCTAATGAGCTAACTCAAAAGAATCTCTAGTAACTTCACACAAGAACTATCAATTTAAAATCAATAAACAAATTATACACTCTAAAAACATATCTCTTTTTTAAAGTCGAAAAACTTGTTCCTATCAGCAAGACAAGTGTCTTTTTAAAAGATGTTTGCCAGTCCGAGAGTCTTTTCGAAAGATAATTTGAGTAAGTGAGAAAGTGATTTCAATATATTGCCCACCTTTGTAACCTGTGGGAAACCGTAGAAGTGACGAAGAAAGCACAAAAGCGTAGAAGGAAGTTAAGCACAGAAGGTAAAATTTTGAAATTGTACTATAAAATAAATGAAATTTTATTTTACAACTTAAAGTACACGTCATATGTATTAGAGATAGGTGTAAGATGTCACAAAAAAATTTCAGCTACTCAGACTTAACCAGAAAATTTGTAAAAATCCTCAAAGCAAAGCCACTTTTGTCTCCCCACCTTAAGTTTTGATTTAATAAGTTGTTTATTTTTACTTTAATAAGTTTTTAAATATGTCGAAATTTATTTTTTTTCTATGTGCATGTGCGCTTTCCTTTCAGTCAGTAAACAAATTTTTTCAAGTTATATTTTCTCTTGGATTTTCTCGCGTCACCCCACTAGTGTGCTCGCGCCCCACTAGGGGGGCGCGCCCCACAGGTTGAGAATCGCTGGTGTAGTCGATATTTTAAGTCATGAAATTAGACCAAAAATTGCACTTTATCTGAATAAACACCTTTTTTTCAATGAACTCGGAGGATTTCTGGCCCCCAACGGGTAGTCGCAACCTGGGAAATATGGTCCCTATGAGGGAAGCTTTGCTTCTCCGTCATTAGCCGTGTAGTTCTATAGTGTAATATATGAATGTTCATTTAGGCCATTAATGAATGAATTGAACAATTGAGTTTCCAGGAAATAATGTACAAATCGTTGAATGTAAATTTAGATTGTATTAAGCATAATTTGTGAATTAGAAAATGGCCACTTCTTCATAAAAAAAATAAGAAATCCCTTAAAGGGATGAAATAAGAATACTCTCTATTGAGAGATCATAAAGCCAGAACATCCTTTCTGACGGTTAGAAAATTGAGACTGGGAGGCCCCCAAAGGGCTCCCAGCCTCCACAAATTTGAAATTAAAAGGGAATATAATTATTCTCCACGGACAGAGAAAGTATGGGTAGGAGATCCATAATTTGGCAATTTATCATAATATATCATAGNAATGTTTAAACTTTAGTAAATTATATTAAACTGTAATATTACCACCTTTGAAAGCTTTATCTCTATTTTCATCTTTTAGCCAAATACGGAATGCTAGACAATGGAAACCTGTATATACAGGATGCAATTGAACATGACGGATCCTACAGCTTCCGATGTCATACGGAAAATGAAATTACAAAGGAAAAAAGATCAAGTGAGGATTATTCCCGAATTATCGTTACAGGTAAACTACATTATTAAATTCAAATTCAATTTAATTTCAATTTCAAATTCAATAAATTCAATTTCAAAATCAATATATTCAATTTCAAATACGATGAACTCCATTTAAATTTAAGATAAGATAAAGATAAAGAAGAATAAAAAATAAAAATATTGATAAATATATAAGAATGAATAAATAATAAATAACTTAAAATCATTAATTTTTGCATGGAATTAACTAGTATAAGTACATTTTGTAATCTTTTGCCAATATTTCAAATTCACTTCTTTTGTTCCGGAATATGGAAAACACGCAAACGTTGAAATCTATATTAAGATCAATGAATGCGGTTTTTAAGACTTGTGGTCCAAAATGTTTTCTATAATCACAATCTGGTAGTCACAATCTGGAAAATATGATCCCCATAGTTCGGTCAGGAGAGCAATTCAAAGTTTGGATCCCTTAATGTTAATTTTACTTTTTGCATCTTTCGCCACTGCTAGAGAACTTTTTAAGTGCATTTAAAAAAATTTGCACACAATTATAAAATTCGCTTATCCAAAGATAATTCCATGTAAAAATTATTATTCCATTAAGTGATAGTCGAAAGCATTTGTATTGTGGGGTAAAAATTTTTTGCATCATTTTAAAACATGTAATTTTACATGGCAAAATACAAATTTCGAGCGACATCAAATGAATAGTTTCTGAGAAATCGAATTTAAAAAGTTTTATTTATAAAATTCGATGGGTGGTCCGTTTTTTTCTTTAATTTTTCTAAAATTTTTTTTGAGCTCACTGTACTTCAATTTTTAAGAGAAATTTTCTTTCAAATTTAACCGAAGACATTCGAACAAGATACTTTTTAATAACTTTTTGATAACAAACATTTTCAAATTTTATTTTTCCTTGTTTTTTTAAAACTCGTTTCTCCAAACTCATATAAATGTCGTTCATCCAAAGATAATTCCATTGAAAACATTTTTTAGTAAATATTTATTATTTTTTATTATTTTATTAAATGATAGTCGAAAACATTTGTATTGTAGTATAAAAATTTTTTGCATCATTTTAAAATATGTAATTTTACATGGCAATATACAAATTTCTAATGACATCAGATGAATAGTTTCTACGAAATTGAATTTATAAAGTCTTTTATATAAAATTCCATGGATGGTCCGTTTTTTATTCTTGGCGCATTGTACTTCTATTTTTAAAAGGATATATTGTTAAATTTTAACCGAAGACATTTCGAATAGGATACTTTTTAATACCTTTTTGATAACAAATATTTTAGAATTTTATTTTTTTTCCTGTTTTTCCTTTTAGAGCCTCATCATGAAATACCTCCAAGAATCGCCGTTAAATTAAAAATTGTGAAAGTGTCCAGTGGTCATCGGGCTACTTTATCTTGCATTGCTCAAGGATTCCCACCTCCGACCTATCGTTGGCAAAAAGCTAGTGAAGATATACGGCTTTTTCCTGATCATTCCGTATCTGTTAGTCAGGAAGGAGGAGTACTTATTTTCCATAAAGCACAGCGGAATGATTCAGGATTATATAAATGTCACGCTGTCAATGGCGTAGGAGAAGATACTGTTGATACTGAACTGGTCGTAGAGGGTACGTCACATTTTAACCATTTATAATATTCATTTTTCTTATACACTGTTAGAATTTTTCTCTCTCTAAAACTATGGTAAAATAACCTGCAGCAATCTGTTCAATCAATTAACCGTAAAGTTTACGGTAAAGAACAGTTTTTTACCTTTACGGGCTTATAACTGTTTACAATTAGTATGATTGTAAATAACGGTTAGATAATATACATAAACAGTTAAAAAAAACTTTAATTGGATATGGGAGCAATGTTTTCCATTAGGTAGCGGGCATTGGAGAGTATAGATCAAGGGAAACGCTTCTAGTTGTGAAGGGAATATTACATTGTCAGCGCTGAGAATCTGAGAACTCCAGTTCTGACTGGAGTTTGACAGATTAGCCGTCCCTGCTATAATATGTAAGCAACTACAAGGAACTAAGGGGCTTCAATAGGTGGGCTTAGTTGGTGAGATAAAGTTCTGATTATTTAGCAGAATAAGGAGAAAGCAGATAATTAACTGTTTTCTCACAATTAACAGTCTCAATAACATCTTATGGTTACTTGACTGCTTTGTTTGAATATGGTAAAATAACAATTAAATAAATTGTCATGTAACCATTTTTCCTAGAAATTTCTACCATTCCCGAAGATTTTTAAATAATTCCGACTGCGACTTGTAAAAAGTAACTCATCCAAATCAGTTTTATAACCCGAAGGGTTTGTTTTGAAAAGTTACCCATTTTTAAGATGTTGAATACCATGAAAATTTAAGAAAATCATCTGATACCAACTAAGGTTTAAATTCAGGTTATCTGATTTTACATTATAATCAATTAATTATCATGTAATTAATTTATTGTCGTGTAATAAACATAATATTTAGGGACATATGCTTGGCATAATATTGATCATATTGACCACATAATATTGATCAAAATATGCTTGGCAGAAAACATTTTTCCTTTAATACCAAGCAGTTTCAGTGATAAAACTTGGTAGACTAAATAGTCATGTAACTATGGTGCTTCACATAAATGTTTTTTTCCCACATTTTAGATAAAAATAAGCATATCACGGTACAAATAAATATATAATATTGGAGTATTTTAATTTTTTTAAATTTTATAATCATTGCTGCAAAGCTGACCCAAATTTGCTTTCACAACAACCATTGTTCAACTCCGTATCCCTGTAATTTTGAACCCTATCAAGAAGACACATGAACTCCTTTATTACTACCCCAGAGGTATTGATTTGATATGGGAACTTGGAGTATTTTGTCACCTAGACGGATTTGATTGTGCTCCAGTCACCATTTAATAAGTGGGGATTCTTTTACCGGCTGGATTCAAACTCCCAGACTCACAAAGAAGAGTCCAACGCCCTACCTTCGAGGCTGTCCCGACCGCAATATTGGGGCATTTGTGGCCAAAATATGCTTGGTGGAAAACATTTTTTTAACTACTAATGTGGATTAATTATATGCAGAGCCTTAACTTCTATAAGGCGCTAACCTTAATTGGGCTGTTGTAAAAATGTTTTTACTAATTAGAAAAATATCTAGTATTCACAAAAGTGAATACCATCTTTTTTGCAGAGTTTATTCATGCTTCATTAGTCCCAGCTGAGCAACGACTTGAAATAGGAGCCACATCCACACTGAATTGTTCGGTAATTGGGAACCCTACTGGAATTGTGTTTTGGAAGAAGGATATGAATGCGTTGTCTCCAAGTCAAAGAGCCCATTTCCCCAATCCCTACCAATTGAAAATTAGACAAATAAGACGGCAAGATGCTGGAATGTATCAGTGCTTTGTACGGAGAGAGACCTTCTCTTCTCAAGCATCTGCAAGGCTAATTATTGGTGGTAAGTCTTAAGGCTAATTACTGGTGGTAAGTTTTACGGCTAATTATTGGTGTTAAGTTTTAAGCCTAATTATTGGTTGTGAGTACACAGTTAAAAAATTTAAAACTTTTTCAGTCACAGCATTGTTAAACTTTTGTTATACCTATCAATATGGTGTTAAAATGAACCATAATAATGTACAGTCCCCGGCCAAATTATTAGAGTCACCATAAGATTAATAAATCTTGATTATCTGGTGATACTATACAGCTTTATTGTTCTTACGCGACTGAAACCGGTTTGCATTTGTTTACGTTCGCGTATCAATTGGTTAAATTAGGCTATATATATTTAACAAAAATTCGATGATTGTATAAATTAGATGATATGTAATATAAATATAGAATAATTATTATATCAGGTATTATATTAGTATAATATAATAATTAGACCAAATTATTCGACACACTGTANGTACACAGTTAAAAAATTTAAAACTTTTTCAGTCACAGCATTGTTAAACTTTTGTTATACCTATCAATATGGTGTTAAAATGAACCAGAATAATGTACAGTCCCCGGCCAAATTATTAGAGTCACCATAAGATTAATAAATCTTGATTATCTGGTGATACTATACAGCTTTATTGTTCTTACGCGACTGAAACCGGTTTGCATTTGTTTACGTTCGCGTATATAAATTAGATGATATGTAATATAAATATAGAATAATTATTATATCATGTATTATATTAGTATAATATAATAATTAGACCAAATTATTCGACACACTGTAGTGTTTTAATGATTGCATGTTTTGCACGAGTTTATATGCAATACTTATGTATTTAAACAGACGTGTAATGGGTTTTTATTCAGGAGATTTTTTTATATACATCCTATTTGTGTTTATTTTTAACGTATTGCATTACAATGTTAACCAATTAATACACGAACATAAACAACTGCAAACCGGTTTCAGCAGCGTGAAAACAATAATGCTGTATAGTATCACTTGATAATTAAGATTTTTACATAGAATCTTTAATTATTTGTCTAATAATTGGGCCAGGAACTTAATCATAAACGTAAATTATAAAGGAAAAAAGCTTAATTTATCACGCTTTTAAATTTTTAACAAATTTGCACGATGTTATGCTGATATAAGGATATAACTTTGATTATGTTGTATATAACATATGTAGTATATAACATTTATGAAATGCATCTAACGATTGAAAATTATGCAATATAATAGTTATAGTTAAAAGCATCGCTATATATTCAGCTTAATAAAATCGTAGATATACATCGTAGTCGAACGGGAAAAATCCTTTTTCTTATAACAAAATCTGTTTCTTTAATTTTTTATGTATTTCAAAAAAAAAATGTTTTTGGAGTTGAAATTTTTTTCATTTATTTCGATTTTCATACTTTTTCCTTTTTTTTTAAAGTTTAAACAACAATGGAAGAAAAACAAATTGTTAGAATAATTTCATTCCACTTAGCATTTAAGAAGTTTAATTTTATCACTTAATAATATTTATTTAATAATTAGTTTTTGCGTTATAATAAGTGGAAAGGTAATGCATTGCAAATGATAATAATGAGGAATTGCAAGATGATTATGAGTGTCATGCTTGTTAAAATAAAATTCTTTTCTTACTGTGTTTTTACTTTTTATTAAAAATATTAATAGTTCAACTGCACCTGAACCATAAAAATAGTCGAACTATACTCTTTTGTTATTTATTTGCCAAAAACTTTATCATTTTAGAAAATCGGCTTCGTGAAGAAAATTTGAGTGAAAATAAATAGAGATAGGAAATTCTTAAAAAATGAAATTTTAAATAAAATTTAACAAGGGATAGAGACCTTTTGTATTCGTCAAAAGGTCAAAATTCTAATTTGTAAGTTTAAATGTTAATTTGCACTACATTTCGAATCAAATTATGTAAATTTATAAGCGTATTTGTGAATTAATAAAAGTGGAGAGCACGCACGATAAAACGTAAATTTTTTTAAAAATGTAATCGAACAATTTATTGTTCACTATACGAAATTACGTTAAAAAGTACCGGCATTCAGGTTTTAGATAAATTTACCGTAAAATCCATTTTACCGGAACATGTTATGGAACAAAAAGTCTGATGTAGCATAATTTTTACAGAGCTAATTAGCATAAAATCACTGAATCACTTTAAATAAATACTATTGTAAGAAGTACGGCCTAATATTTTACTGCAAAAATCAATTTTAGGGTAAAACGGACTTTACGGTTCAAGCATTCACAGTGCTCAGTACTTTATATCGTAATTTGTCCCGGAATCTCTCACAGTGCAGGCTTAGACATTGTATTATATGTAACATTAATAAACATTGTAACAGTAAGCTACTGTAGAATCGAGTTTTTCTGTATAATAGTTTACAAGCGGGCAAAATGACAGTACCACTGAACGTAATTGAATTTGTATAAACTTCCAGCTGCCAACAACACTTGCATAAAAAATCAAATTTGCAAAATTAAATAATTTACAGGCGTATTTGAGAACAAATAAAAGTAGATAACTAGCATGATAAAAAGCTATCATTTGTTTTGCAATCAATGGAACAGTTACTTCATATAGGGAAAAATATTCCGGATCAAATTTCGATAAAACGTATCGACACTCAGGGTGCAGGTAAATTTATTGTAAAATCCTTTTTTACCAGAACATGTTACGAAACAAAAATCTGACTTGTCGTAACTTTTACAATAATAATTACCGTAAAAATATCTAATCACTCTTATTAAATAAATGCTGCTGTAAAAAGGTACAGTATAATATTTTACGATAACAATTTATTTTACGGAAAAAATGGATTTTATGGATGACGCACCCTAAGTTCTGGTACTTAATACCGTAATTTTAATTAATACCGTAACACCGTGGATTCTCTTACAGTGCAGACTTACAAACGGAAGTATACTATGCATTAATAAACATTGCAACAGTACGCTACGGTGTAATATAGATTTTCTGTATAACAGTTAAGCAAACTGATTGTGTCTCTAAGAGCAGTTGAATTTGAACAAATGTATAGCGGTCAACAACTCTTGCATTGAAAAAAAAAATTGAAACTTGTAAAAATGCTATGGTTTTTTTGTTGAAATTCTGAAGTACTTCAGTGGAAATATTGTATTTAAAATTTATTTCACGTACTTTCATAAAAAAAAGGCTTAATAAGCCTCGTTATAACCAAATACTTAAACTCGCTTTCTCATTTCCATATTGCTAATTTTTTACATACGTTTTTAATTTTTATTTAAATAATTGGAAAGTTTTTATGAAGAAATATTGCGAGTTAAATACTTACAAATCAGTCAGCTGGGAATTACTCATTAATCTAAGAATTCGTTCACGTCTTACTATTTAATTCTTTGTTTCTCGAAGATAAAAACTATAGTAACTTTAAAACATTTTAAATAAATTTTTTGTACATTTTTTGTAATTAGTTGCGTATTCACTTAGTTTAGTTTAAAAGTAACAATTAAAAATTGAAACAACGCTATAATTTTTTTTGTGAAAAGCACAAAGATGAAAAAATATTTCTTCCCAAATTTTAAGTGAAGATTTGAGTTTGAATTTATAGATGAAATAAATTATGTTCATTAATAAATATATACAGCTTTGACATAATATTTATTTTCCTTAAGTCTAAATAGTAAACTTAGATTCTACGTGAATTTAAAATGAATTTAAATTGTTAAAATATTTTATTTAAAGGTTTATTGAGTAACACTAAACAAAAACTATTTGCTATGATTCAGAAGCAATCCTGAGATACTTAATTTTTAAATTGTAATTCCGAGATAAATGCAACTATGAAAAGAAACTAACTATTAGCTAGTAAAAAAGGTACCTGAGCCAAATAGATTAAATAGTTTTGAAAGGATAATTTGCTTTCAAGGGAATTCGCCACGTCTTTAAATATATTTCAGAGTTTAAAAATTTCGTTTACTAAAAGTTCAATTTCAGGAAACATTTTTAGATTCAAATTGTATGAAGTTTCGAAAACATTCACTGTGCATTATTTAAGACTTATCTTGACTGCATATTAAGCTAAAATAATGAAAAACAATAAACGTAACTTCATTTTTAAATCTTTAGTATAGATTTACAATTTCAGTTACAATTTTTATTATGTAATTCCACTAATAGTGTTCTTAAAATTAGCTAAGTTAATTACTATTTAACAGATTCTACAAAAAAAAAACATTTATTTCGTATTCCAAGTTGTTATACAAATAGAAATACGAGTTTATGAGTTATGAATTTATAAAGTTGAAAAAGTCAGTTTCTACAGATTTGTAAAGATATTAAAATAAAAGTTATGCAAAATTCTTTCAATTAGGGTTAAAAAATTAAGGCCTTTAGCAAATTAAACAGATCAAAATATTTAATTATATTTGCAAATCTTCCAGTTTTGTAAAGAAATGTTCTAAAGAATTCTTTCCTTTAAAGTTGAAAGAACCCAAAACCTTAATTAATTAAACAAATCCTCAAGACATTTCACTGTATAGACAAATCTTGCAGATTTGTAAAGAAATGTTTTAATTCTTTCTCATAAGATCAAAAATTCATCTCATAAAATCAAAACCATTGAGAAACTAAAAAAATCTACAAAACATTTCACTGTATTTTCAGATTTCGCAGATTTATAACGAAATTAAAATAAATGTTTTGAAAAATTATTTTACTGAAAGTTAAAAAATCAAAACCCTTAGCAAATTAAATAAATCCTCAAGAAAATTAGCTGAATTCGCAGATTTTCCAAATTTTTAAAGAAATATTTTGAAAACTTCTTACCGTTAAGATTAAAAATCACAAAACCCTTAACTAATTAAACAAATCTTCAAGACAATTCGCTACATAAGTAGATCCCTCTGATTTGCAAAGTAATGTTTTGAAAAATTCTTTTACTGAAGGTTAAAAAATCAAAACCCATAGAAAATTAAATAAATCCTCAAGATAATTAAGGTAAGAATTCGCAGGTTTTCCAAATTTTAAAAGAAATCTTTTGAAAACTTTTTACCGTTAAGATCATAAAACACAAAACCTTTAACTAATTAAACAAATCTTCAAGACATTTCGCTACATAAGTAGAACTTTCTGATTTGCAAAGAAATGTTTTGAAAAATTCTTTAACTTAAGTTTAAAAAATCAGAAACCCTTAACAAATCAAGACATATCACTGTATTTGCAGATCTTCCTCCATCCATAAAACTCGGATTTCCAGAAAAAACAATTCGCCCAGGAACATATGTATCATTAACATGTATAGCCACTGGTCATCCTGAGCCTACCATTAAATGGATTCTGGACAATAGATGGCCGTTATCCACCAAGCATGGGATTCTTATTAGCTCTTATCAGGTAAGCAACGGAAATATTGTGAGTTCCATCAATTTCACATCAGTTGATGTAACAGACAGTGGCTTATATACATGCGAAGCAGTTAATGATGCAGGATCTGTTAGCTATGCCAAGAGACTTAATGTGTTTGGTCCACTCTTCGTTCGGACTATGAATGATGTAATCGCCTTATCTGGTGAAGGTTTTCAATCCTTATGCCCATTCGGTGGATATCCCTATGACTCAATTATTTGGAAGAAAGGTAAGATATCTCTTCTGATATATCTTAATTAGTTTTCGATCTTTTCGAATTTGTTTGTTAGAGTCCTTTAAAAGAAACCTATTTGAATAAAATTCAAATAAGCTTAGGAAAAGAAAACTGAGAATAAGTTACTAAGATATATGTTAAAAATTGTAATTTGGTAATTATTTAAAAAGAAGTTTTACTTAATATCAACTATAAAAATATTCAACTTCCACAGATGTTAAAAGCTATTTAGTTTCTTATAAATTAAGAAAAAAGTATGCATTAATAAAACGCAGTCAGTAAAAGCATATTTGGAGTCGTGGGCAGTTGTTTTCTTTAAGCTTACATTAAAGAATATTGTTTTTATTTAAATAAAAAGTTTCAAAAATGAATAAATTATAAATAAACTAAGACTAAAAGATTTTTTGCAAATATTTGTGTATTTTTAAAAAGAAAGATGATATTTGAGTACAGGAGATATGGAAATATAATAAAATGAAGCTTCGAAAACATATAAATTAAAATATCATCTAAGTGTCTGTTATAAAGTAGATGTAACTTAAATTCCGTGATATAAATAACTAAATTAACTTAATAATTTAACTTCTAGAAAAAACCTCGAAATCAGCCTACAATAAAGTAGCATTGCTGAAGTGGTCATGCTCAATTGGAACTACTATTTAAGAAAAAAATAATTTTAATCTATAAAAAGGACCGAAAATTCATTGTCGCGTTTTTATTTTTATTTTTTTTTTAAATACTTTGAATTTAAATTTAATTAAAATTGGATAAGAATAATTCAAAGTAAACCTGTTTTGGATCAAAACATTTGAAAAGGCACAATTGTAATGCACAATTGGAATCACTAACTAAAAGGAAGGGATATTTTTAATCATTAAAACATAGCAAAAAATCATTTTTTTCTTTTAAATTATTTTTAGTATAATTTATATTTAAATTCAAATTTAATTTAAATTCAAGTTTTCAATTAATCTAAATTTAATTTTAAAGTTAAATTGAATTCTTTCTTTTTCTTTTATTTGAGATTTACTTTAATTTAATTTTCGTAATTTAATTCCATTTTAATTGTATTAAAATTGAACTTTTATTTAAAATTTAATTAAATTTAATTTAGTGTAAGTGAGTAAAATTTAAATAATAATTCAAATTTTTTAAGTTTCTTTTAATTGAATTTATTTTGATTTTAATTTTAAGTTTAATTTAATTTGAATTTAATTTTTATTACATATAAATTAGAATATAATTTAATTTAAATTTACTTTTTTTATTTCATTTGAACTTAATTTTTTATTGAATTTGAATTTATTTCTCAACTTAATTTGGATAAGTATAATTTTAACATAATTGTTTACTTCATTTTAATTCAATTTTCATTTAATATTTTTTCGTTTGAAAGATGTTTTATGTAAAGAAAATCTTTTGACTAATAAATTAACTGAGAAATGTTTTAGGAAATCAAATGTTGCCAATAAATCAGAGACAACAAATATTTCCCAATGGGACTTTTCTCATCAGTGGAATGCAGCCTTTGGCAGATGAAGGAATTTATAGCTGCGAAGTTACTTCGGGATTGAGTTCCGTTCCTGTATCACGTTCTTTTTCCGTCATGGTTCGAAGTAAGTAAATCTTTCTCTTCTTGTTTCTGTCAGAAAATGTGTACCATTTGAAAAATTTAGGAAAATTTAAATTAATTTAATGTTTGCAAAAAAATTTAAAAATATGCATGATTGCAAGCCATTTCTTGTTGATGTACTTAATAATATTGAAATACATACGCAAACTTTTCTTGCTTATTAATTTCTCTATCTATTGGCAACACTATAGGGTATATCTCTATCTATTGGCAACAGTACACTAATAATGAGAAAATTTTAGGATTCAAACTTTGTATCAATGTAAACAAACTAGTTTTGCAAATTAAGGATTATAAAATTTATTTTTTATTCTTTAAGCCAAACCAAAAATAACTAAGTTCATGTTTCCGGATGAACTTCAAGAAGGTATGAGAATAGCAGTCACGTGTGTTGTCATTGCTGGAGATGGTCCTCTTTCCACAAGATGGTTCAAAGACGGTTTGTCTTTGGATGGAAAAAATCTGGATGCAAGTGTGATGGAATCNGAAAATTTTCAAAATTAAAATTGCACATGCAACATAATATAAATGATATAGGAAACTATTGGTGGTTCTTAAAGAGTTAAGTAATGGTATGTGAGCATAAGATTATTTATCTTTAGCTGTTACAATCGTCCCTTTACTTATTGTTACAATCGTCCCCAAGACGCCATTTCAGCTTCATTTTTTTTAAAACAATGCTAGTTAATTAACAAAACTAATCTTTTTTTGAAATGTTAATTAAGGTGTCCACTTACATATTCGGTTAATAATTTTGATTTGTTTAAACAAAATTACTTTGTGACAATATAATATTCTAATACCAAAAAAAGCACTTACGTAACGTGAAAATATCTTTTGTGGTGTAACTCTTTCAAAAGTACATAAAAATAGTTGCCAGCAGGGGTGTACATGTAGATTTATTAAATACACATTGTGCGCCACCTAGGAACCAAATCTAGAGCCTGACACTCGAAATTTTTTCTCTGTTACAATCGTACCCTGTTACAATTGACCCCACTCTCCTCTACACTGATAATGTGAAAACTTAAGGATTTAAACTTTGTATGAATGTAAACAAACTAGTTTTGCAAATTAAGGTTTATAAATTTAATTTTTTATTCCTTAAGCCAAACCGAAAATAACTAAGTTCACGTTTCCGGATGAACTTCAAGAAGGTATGAGAATAGCAGTCACGTGTGTTGTCATTGCTGGAGATGGTCCACTTTCAACAAGATGGTTCAAAGACGGCTTATCTTTGGATGGAAAAAATCTGGATGCAAGTGTGATGGAATCAGACGATGGTTTTGTTTCGACACTTACCATAAAATATCTAACTCATAAACATAGTGGGAACTACACATGCATTGCCAAAAATGATGTTGCATCTGGAACTTATAGTTCAGTTTTGACGGTCAAAGGTAATTATTTTTTGTCTGAAAAAATGTATAGCTTACAAAAAGTGTTCTTGCTCACATGAAGATACATTTGTAATAAAACTAAAATTCCTTGTTTTTGGAATACGCATTGAATTTCAGGAATACCTTTTATCCGATTCTCCTATACCATATCTCTTTGTCTCAGATGGGACATTGGTGTCCCTTTTACATATATATTTTTTCTGATGCTCTGATTGCAAACAAAAATATAATTTGACATTTTTTAATTATTAAAAACAGTCTTATATGTACTAACAAAAACCTGTTTGATTATCGGAATTATATTCGTACTAAAATATCGAATCCAAAAAAAAAAGTATCTCTTTGACTCAGATGGAACAATAGTGTCCCTTTTATACATATATTTTTCTGATGCTCTAAAAAATATAATTTAAATATAATTCATGCAAGCAAAAATATAATTTAAAATTTTTTAATTATTAAAACAGTCTTGTATATACTAACGAAAATCTATTTGGTTATCTGAATTATATTTGTACTAAAATATAGAATCAAACAAAAAGTAGTTTGAAAAAAATAACATTCTTATTCAGAACTGTATCAATAAGTGATTTTGTAAATTTAAGAAATTTCAATGATAAATAATTTTCTACCTTAGATCTAAATAAGTGAAAATTTAAGAAAAAAAAATATTGTTTGGAAGTGAGCCGTGTTTGGAAGATTTAACCCTTAACGCAGAGAAAGAGACTGGTGTTTCATGCTGTATTTCATAATCATAAATCATTAAAATGATAAGTATAATATTTTTAACTTAATTTGATCTAATTTAGTACAAAATAATTAAAAAGTATAAAAAATAATAAAAATCAATTAGATTTTATCAATTAACCAATTTAGTCCTAATAAAATGCGAAAGAAACGCCTCCTCAGGACCAAACATTTTAAAATTCTAAGAAAAAGTTCTCGTGATGTAACGAAATATGTAAAAAGTCAAATTAACATCAAGGAGTCCAAACTTTGGAGCACTCTTCTGACCCAACTATTGAAATCATAATTTCCAGGTTGTGGCTACTCTTATATTTTGGGGGTCAGAAATCTGACTCCGTCGGGAAAAGGATATGTTTATTCAGAGAAAATACGTTTTTGTGTCTGATTTCGTTACTTAAAATATCATCTGCCCTTATTAATTAGCATAATTGAGATCATCCCCTCGATCCATTGAGATTGAGTCTTAGAACGTGAAGATCAGATTATTTGATCAAAAGTTATTCAGGGTGGCCCGTTTTTTTTGCACTGTACCTTTATTTTGTTTTAGTAAATGTTAAACATTTTAAAATTAAATGTTGTTACTTTAAACTGCATGACTTAAATTAATTTAATTCTTTTATATAAGATGCCGTGGGACATGAAGGGAGAAACGTAGTGATCTCGTTTTATTAGCGCAATCTCAGTGCTGAAAGGGAACAAACTTAAGAGGCTTTCAAATATAATTAGCTCAGACTACACTAAGTTTTATTAAATGTTAAAGAAGTCACACATTTGAAATAACATAATAAAAGCATTTTTAAAATACTATCGCTCGATTGAATCTAATTTTCGTTTCACAGTTTACTTATATGAAACTACACAAATCTTTGCGCACTGCTTTATAAGACAAAAACTGCATTTGACCATCAAGTCATATGGTAAGGCAGCTCTTTAACATCTTCAGGTAAAAAGGTGTTTAATACGCAACGTAAGTTATTTTTCTTCTGCATATTTCCAATATTAGAGGAAACTTATTCATCAACCTAATATGTATTAACCGTCTAATATGATCGCTATAAATCGAGCAAAATTTGAATCTGAAGAGAATTTCGTTTTCTTTTTAATAGAAAATTTAGTATTTTAAAGAAAGTTAAAGTAATTGATTTTAACAAAATTTTTTTTAACAAAAACAACGTGTTCAAATATTGACTTTGACGTTCAATGTATTAATGAACGTATGCAATATGTAATATACAGTGCTCAAAAAACAAACGAAAAACCCTTAATAGCTTTTGATCTAATAATCGGATCTTCACGCTCTAAGACTCAATCTTAATAGTTCAAAAGGGTAATCTCAACTATGCTAATCAATAAGTGCAGACGATATTTTAAGTTACAAAATCAGACAAAAAAAGCGTTCTTTCTCTGAATAAACATATCTTTTTTTCGACGGATTCTGATTTCTGCCAAGAGTTTGGTCAGCACATTATTGATTTGCACATTTGAGGTCACCCCCCCCCGAGCAATTAAGATTGAGTCCTAGAACTTGAAGTTCCAATTATTAGATCAAAAGTTATTCACGATGTTGCTACTTTAAACTTTATGCCTTAATCTAATTTAAGTATATTCGAATTTCTCACAAAACTGTACATTTATTTTCTATAACAGTTCCTCCTCGGTGGGTTTTAGAACCGAAAGATACGTATGCCATAGCAGGTCAATCTGCAATTATAAACTGTCAAGCTGATGGTGTACCTCAGCCATACGTGCGCTGGAAAGTAGCCTCTGGTAAGTATGTTTCATAACACTCTATTTCAAATTCTTCACTGTACAGTGGATGTAGCTTCTTTGTAGAATTTAAGTAGAATTTTTGGCAATGTGAGATACAGCTGAATATTTTTAATGAAGGAGGGCTATTTATCTCAGAAAAATAAATAAAATCGTTTTGGAAAAACAGATTTATTATGTACATCTCGTTATAACGAACATGGCCACAATTATAAAATAAAGTCTATTAAAGGGGTCAATAGAATCATTCTTGCCCTCTCATTAAGAAAAACCATTAATTAGTACTTGGGCTGCGAGTCTAAGCTCTCAGTCTTTACGCAAGGAATTAAAAATTAATAATAAGTGAATTGTTCCCAACGGACAGTTCGAAGCATGGGCAGAGATCCATGGTTGACGATTTATTGAAAGATAACAGAGACAAAAATGAAGCTAATCCTTTGAAAAGTTTTAAAAGCTAGGAAATTTGTAATGCCTATTGTGGCATCACAATAGGCATATAAATTTCCTGAACCTTTAAAATGAAGTCACTTATTCTGCGTTAAAGTTCAATTTCAAATATTTAAAACTTTCTTCTATTCAAAATCTAAATTTCACTCTTGAGACTGGCAATTAACTCGATAAAGCGACTATATTGCAGCGTTCATTAAACGAAAAAATTGTAAATAATTTCAGTTGAAGGGAAAAACTTTATTTAAAAATTTACTTCTAAATTCCCAAGACTTAAAACAAGCTGATTTTTTTCGCTATGCTAAACTCAATTCATTTTATTCTTAATTTTTTTTAAACTGCTTTTTATTTTATTCATATCCTTGATAAACATTGAAGTAAATTCAAAAATAAAAATTTGTTTTACAATGTGCGAAACGTCTGAAAAATGTGTACATTTATCACCTAAAATTACTTTACTTAGCGACCTAACTTTCTAGACACAATATGTTCTTAAACATTGAGATTAAAATATTTTCAAAATTCCACTAAGCATATTTACGCATTTTTAAAACTCTTTAGCTAAGAAAACAAAAAGTTACTGCTTGAGCTCTTTTAACTAAAAGAAAAACTTTAATTTTTAATGTATATATATACTTTATTTCTAGAGAGAATTTTTAAAGAGAACAAATATCCTAATTATACTATTATACTTTTAAAAAAATAGCCAACTAGGCGAGATTTTTTTTCCTTAGCTAAAAATTTTTGTGGTCAATGAATTATTCTTATTTTTTGCATGTTCTTAGAAATTAAAACAATGCAGCGTTACTAACTTTCGAAATATTAAACAATTAAATCACAAAATACTGCTTTCATTTCTCTAAAATTTTCACATTTTATATATTGATATTTTGCATATTTTTTTTACCATAGAGAGCTATATATAAAGAACTTGCAACATTCTATTCGTTATTAATAACCATATTAACAATAATATCAATAATAGTTACAAATTCACAACAGTTTTTAAAACACTATAATATTTACAACCTGAAAAATTGAAAAGTGACAAAGAAGGATTAAAAAATGTACTCATTCCAAACTACTAAAATATATTTGTAAATTATTGGAAATAAAATTAGATGTTATAACTGAGTAACTTAATTTTATATTTATAGAAAACTTTAAAATTTAAATTTTCTAACAGCTTCATGAAATATAGTCATAAGGTTTAAATTTTTTGCTGCTTTTATATCTTTTGTTTTTATATCAGCGTTTTAATATCGAAGCCTAAACTTAAGATTTTCAATTCTAGTTGCAAGTTAGAGTTAAAGATTTTGTTTAGCACTGATTTTATTTATGGAGTGAAATTTTTTTTCAGATCATCCACCAAACAGATATAAAACTATAGTCAGTACATCCCACGTTCATATACTAGTTAATGGTTCACTTAGTTTTCGCAATATAGAATCAACTGACGCCGGATTTTATCTTTGTGAAGCAAACAATGGCGTTGCTGTTGGACTCAGTAAAGTTGTTCGATTGACAGTGCAGCGTAAGTATCATCGTTTTAAGACTTTTAAATGTTGTTGTCGTAGGTTATTAAGGTGCTGGGGGTGGAATTATTCTTGTTTTGCAGTGGCGCCATTTATGGTCAAGAATTTGACTTCTACCACACCCGTACATCACACTCGTTTATTGGATGGACCGTTCATTCACCCACAGATCGCCATTTTTACGTGATCGCTATTTTTACGTTACAGAGAACGATCATTATCCAATCTAATACCCCTAGAAGTATAATTTGCTATGGGAACATGGATGACTTTTTAACCTGACCAATTTAACGTGTACCAATCACCATTTACATCTTCTTCTTCATTGAGGAGTCGTCGTCAGGCTGGATTCGAATTCCCGTTCTCAGGAACGTGAGTCCAGCGTCCTACCAACTAGGCTACCCCGGCCTAAGACTTTTAAATGCAATGATCTTACAATGGAAATAATTACTTTCGAAAAATGGCCAAAGTCACTTTTATAGGGAAATTCTGGTTTTCTATCACTGGTGTTTTCGGTTAATGGGCACCAGTTCGTTAACACACTGCCATCATGATACTGTTGATCATGGAATTGAGAAACTATAAACTTTACGGTCCTTTGTTTACACATTTATCAAAATTTAAACATCTGATTTTTTTAAAATTTGATTTCTCGGGAACTGTTTCACGGAATCAATATACTATTCCATAGTTCATAATTCAAATGTTGCATTTTGCTTTAAAAAATATTTTTTAAAAACAATAAAATTATGTATAAAATCATATAATTTACGATTAATAATTCTTTCTACCATTAATACATAAAAAATATAAAAATTAAATAATTATTAAGAACTATTTTATTATGAAATTGCTTTTAGCTAAATGAATTTTATAATTGAGTGCAATTTTTTTGTTAATTTACTTAAAGAATTCTCGAGGCGAAATACACAAAAAGTAAAATCAACATAAGGGGTTCAAACTTTGAACCACTATTTTGATCAAACTATTGGGACCGTATTTCCCAGATTGTGACTACCCCCTATGTTTTAGTGAACTAAAATTTGAGTCTATCGAGAAAAAGTATGTTTATTCAGAGAAGTATGTTTTTGTGTCTGATTTCGTAACGTAAAATATAGTCTGCACTTTTTAACTAGCATATTTGAGATTGCCCCTTAAGCCATTGAAATTGAGTCCTAAAACCTACAATTCCGATGTTTAGATCCAAAGTTATTTAGGGCGGTCCGTTTATTTACTGCGTACTGTACATACATGCAGAGGTCATATAATCAGGTTTTGAATGCTCGCCGTCTAATCGACATCAGCGTTCCTGTGTAAACAAAAATACCACAACGATGGACTGGTCACTTTTTTACTGCAGATAAGGCTTCTCTTTTCTTGCCACCATGATCCTAAAACCCCACCGAATCATTTTGTCTGGTGAGGTTTTGTAAAAGATCGCTTGTACGTGCCTGCTAGGTTCAACGACCTGAAAGATTTTAAGGCCCCTATAACATCTGCTATTGGTGGCATCGACAATAGCCTGAATTTTGCTGTATATGGTATAATAAAAGCAGCGCAAATCAAAAGTTTATGAGGAATACTATAGCAACTGTTTTTATAATCCCTTCAAGTATTTATATTTTCAATGAATGCATTTATCACACTTTCCGTGCTTTGTAAAATATTCCAGATCGAATTACGCTAAAAAAGAACATGCACCCTACTATTTTTCGTGAAATCCATTTTTATTGGAACTTGCTGTGGGACAAAAATTCTAATATATCATAATTTTCAAAGTAATATCTGCATTGAAATCACTAAATCACTGTAATAAAATAAATATTACTATAAAAATTACGATATAATAATATAATGGTAAAATGAATTTTATGGACGATGTACCTGGTACTTTATACCATAATTTGATTTTGAATTTTTTACAGTATTCATTTTAGCTTACCATATATATAAATTTGTTTAGCCCGGGAGGACAAGCGGCATATGACACCACACAATTTATAAGTTCTCATAATGACGGTATGTACCTCTATGTGACAGTTACCATTTATAAATTGTGCTAGGAAAGAGCTTCCGACTATGCCACCCTTCATCTTTCGAAAGGTACCTAAATATAGAATAGAGTTAACCTCGGAATTTCATCGGGAATAGACTTGATAAACGGATATTGCCGTATTTGCGAAAGACCGGGAGAGCTGTGTTAAGTTCACCGGATTTTGAGGGGTTATGGTAAGAGCTATATTAAGTTCATCGAGACTTGGGCGTTTGTTGTGAGAGCTGTGTGGTCTCTATTAGAAGTAGAGTGTGTGCAGCATCCCGTTATGTGTAAATGAGACTGAGAAGCAACTACGATGACGCAATCACGATTAGAAAGTCAACTTTTCAATCTGAACAGTCCATCGAAGTAGACGATACTTTTTGATGAAGACGAGTTCATATCACAATCACCAATGTGGGAAAGGAAGTTATCGACTATGCCAACTTTCATCTTTTAAAAGGTACCTTAAGACTGAATCGAGTTAACATGCCTTATATACTAGTGAATTGATGTTTAAAAATCGTAGTGGTAGTTACGCCACAATTTCATTTAAAATCTTTTTCGAATACATATTTATTTTCCCATACATTATTTAAATTTCATTTTTTCTTTTCTTCCACTTTTCTAGGACCTCCTAAATTCAATTCCAAGTTTCAGTTTGTGAGTGCAAAGAAAGGAGAAAAGTGTGTGATTGAGTGTTTCGCGCTGGGAGACCTACCAATGAGAATCACATGGAGACGGAATAGCCAGTTTATCGATCTGGCAGGTGAGAATAGGTAAGGATTTAAGAAGATTTCGCACATCTGAGGTACACATCTGCGTTATCATTGTTTCCCAAGACGATCTAATCAATGCATGCGACTCGCAATGGATAGTCTTATTTAAACTTCCCTTATAAAAAATAAAGTGCTTTTAAAATTGTTTTTAGGTTTAAGAATGTAAAAAGAATGCACCCGAAGAATAAACTGAGATCATGTTTTGCACCAAAAATAACCTCATTAATAAACCTCAATTTTAACCTCATTTGCACCTCCCTAAATCAACCTCATATATAACTCAGCAATGCTTTTAGTTAAGATCTGGTGAAATTATTCACACCTTTAATATACTTATTTGCTTAAAGTGTATAAAAAATAACCCGTACACCTCGAAAACAACCTTTCTCAGATAACTGCTTTAAAGTAGATTTCCATCAACCTCAAAACAATATCAAGTGTAAATAAAATAACTTCATATACATTAATTATATACTTTGAAAGGTTGATCTTTTAAAGTTGTTTTTGAAGTCAACACCGAATAAACCTCGAATCAACCTTGACATTTAAAAACAACTTCAAATAAACCTCAAAAACACCTTAAATTTTTGTCAATTCACTTCGTAATTTTTCAAGACTATCATCCGTGAGCATTTTTTATTCTGGAAAAAGCTCAAAATGCGGGTTCAAAAAAACGGACACGGGTAGAGGAGTGTGTTTTTGAAAATGGATTCAGCTCAAAATGCTTGTTAAAAATGGACACAAATATGTTTTTTAAAAGATAGACGTAGCATTTTTTTATAAGAAAAAAATTAATGGATTCAAATTAATTCGCACTTTGTTGGCGACCGTTTGTCTGAATCACTTAGTGTTATTTTTAAATTAGTATAGCTTATAATAATATATTTAAAGTCATCAGTTGTTTTTTACTAGGTTCACATGGGTCCTATAAGTTTATAAGGGTGGCATTAAACTCACGTTTCTCGAGGTTACATTTTTTAAAGCAACTTAATCCTTTAGTGTTCTGAATACGAAAGGGTGGCTGAGAAATGACGTCTGTAATGTACCCAGCTACTCCAAACCCGAAGTCTAGGACTTAGATTTCCAATGATTATGCATAGTGTTCAAAAAAGTAAAAATAATAAGGTACGCTGAGTTGTTCATTTCCTAGTTGAGTTTTGGTTGAATATTGAAAAGGTGCAATTCTAGCTGTGTTCATTTTCTGAAACACACATTTCAGGTTGTGTCCATTTTCTACACAAACGCACATTTCGGAGACATGGTGGTACAGGGGTCGAACGTTTCGCCTTATAATGAGGTAAACAGGACTCAAATACCAGCGATGGCTGATAGATGCGAATTCTGCACTCGGCTCGAACCAACCACAGTGCTAACGTAAAATATCCACAGTTGTAGATGATTAATCGGTTAGAGTCCCCTTTCTGTCAGACTAACCGTGGGCGGTTTTCGTTGTTTTTCTTTCCATGTAACTAAAATGCTGGTAAGTTCCATCAAATAATCCACCACATAGAAAAATTCTCCCAATGCTTGATCCAGGAGTTCCCTTGTCTTCTCCATTGGATTCAAAATTACAAGACTATAGAGTTGAACTTTAGTAGTCGTAAGCTCCCCAAAAAATCGGGTCGGTTGTTCAACGATGCTTATGAAATATAAAATAGAAAACACTCATTTCGAGCTGTGTGCATTTTTAACACATATTTCGGGCGGTGTCTATGTTGTTCTTAAACGCGATATTCGAGCTGTATACATTTTCTAAAACACACATTTCGGGCTGTGTACCTTTTCGTTTGAAGCATCTATAATATATTAGACAATTTTCTTAAACGCACTTTTTGATCTGTGACCATTTTCTTAAGCCCGCATTTTGAGCTATGTCAACTTTTTTAACTGCTTTTTTGTCGTCCCCATTTTATTCAACATACATTTAGAGTTATGACTATTTTCTTAAGAACATACATCTAGATGTGGCCATTTTCTCAAACATGCAATTTTGAACTGTGCCCAGTTTCTTAATCAAGTTTTTTGAGATGCGTTCAAAGTAAAAACTCAGCGATGACGTGCTGCGGGCTAGTAATAAATACAGCACAAACAACATAAAAAAATTATGAAACCGAAAGTCTACATAATTTTGTTTTCAAAACCAATAGAAATTTTAAAATTATTGAATGAGTGGAAAACCGTCAGAAATCCATTGAAATGTAAAGTTATGCGGGATTCTTAAGAAAATATTTAATATTGTATATTGTTTGTTGAATATAATTTAATTAATTATTAATTTTCAAAATTCCTTAATTTTTTTCTAGTTTCTGTTTCAAAATATATTCGAATTAGACTTAAGTCAAATACGTTATCAACTAAAGGTTAAATAGTTTTTTTGACATAGAAATGAGCAAGTAATAAAGAAAAAAAAATCTGTACCTGACCTTTTTTTCTATAAAAGGGATTCTAAAAGGGATCTTTGATTTTCAATGTTTGTGGTACATTTTGTACATACGTTGTTCTGCAAAGAAATAAAACACTTTAACTTATTTTCCGAACAATTTAAATGTAAATATTATGACAGCTAACAAGTCTTTCCCTTTCTTATATCATCTAATAAAGTTATATTTCTTAATAAAATCTTATTTGTATATTTTAAGCTTTTATTTTTCTAGTCATTTAGGTAAACACCATAGTCCACCGTATTTCGAGTTTCAATTTAAATTCACGAATTTCACTTAGTTAGATTTATTGCACGTAGTATTTCAATCATATTATATTCTTTTAAGAAATAAAATCACGAAAAATATCTACTCTATTATTTTAATACACTACATTTAAAAGTCAGCGTTACTTAATTTTTCATGCAATTTCAAAATGAACGAAAACAGTTTGATTTAATAAAGAAAATTTAATTTAAAAATTTTCGTTCCACTCACGAAGGGACAAGATAAAAATCTATCTTTACTTTTTAAATTACTTTTAGCAGAAGTAAAGAAACATTCTTTGTACAAACAATAGATTTCATTATATTTAATGTATAAGTATCAAGCCATAGTTTGTTCTGTTATAAAGATATAATTAAATATGGGACCTTTTCTGAAAGTTGAATTAAATAAAATGTCAGTGTTAACATTAAACTAAAATGTCGATCTAATTTTTTTGTTCTAAATAATTTTGAAGTTTAGAAATGGTCATAAAATTATATGTAACTGTTTTTTTAGATATTTGGAGAAAACGGAAGAAATAATGGAGTCCGGTTTAAAAACATTTTTAATTGTGGAAAAAACTCAGAGAAAAGATTCTGCTCTTTTTGAATGTATAGCGATTAATGAATTTGGAGAAGATGTTATGAATATAAAAGTTACTATTGAAGGTAATATTTTTCGATAACTCGTAGTTATTGTTTAAACAATAATTAAACAATATACTTATTTTACGAGTATACCAACACAATAAAATTGTAATGTATCTAAACTCCAAAAATGGTGGTAAATATTTCACTCTAAAATTAGCAAGATTAAACCCCACAGATTATTCCTTAGTTTTAGATGTACTGACACAACAAAATGCTTCTTTTCCTTACTTTTCGTGTATTGCAGTTGCCCCCACTTTTTGTGGTTGGCGATAATAAATTTCATAATAACAATAAATTATGATACACATTAGTGTCAGTAAATTTATCTTTACGATACAATACGAACAGAGATGATGTTAAACGTTGTGATGTTGTTAGTCTTAGCTTAATAGAGCCGGATCGACAGTATGTGATCTAAAATTACTTAAAACAATTGACAAATATTTAAAAATCAGATTATAATTATCCTTATTATGCAACTAAAAACATACATAAATTTTTAACAACGTACGTTTGTTTAATGTATGAATTTAAGTTTTGTTTCAGTAACCGTATACGGCGTATTACTCAACTAAACACTCACTCAATCTGGTACTCTATCGTGAACAAACTACTACTGATATTCTAATTTCCCAAACATTGACGCCTGAAGAGGTAAAAATATTTAAGGAACGGTATCAATGCGTGTGGAATTAATGTAAGATTTTTCCATTTCATGTGTATAGATTACAACACTCTTTAATATGTATTTAAATTTAATTAAATTTACCCTAAAATTAAAATTAAATTTATCTCAAATTTGTCGATCATTTTAGAATTTTAGCTTAAATTTTAATTAAGTATTTTTTTTTAAATAATGCGAACACCAATATAAAAACAATTATCAAGGCAGTTTTGTCCCGTAATGTTGAACTATATTAAATTTTAATACTCTATGAAATACATTATATTAGATATATTAAATTATTAATTTTATACAGAATATTGCATATTAAATAAAAAAAAATTTTTTAGAAGATTATAATTATTGATTATTCAGTAGTTAAAAACTGTTGGAAAAGTCTTTATACTATTAAATATACAAATATATTAAAAGCTATGTACATATTAAGCAAAAGTTACTATGTTAAAAGTTTGAAGAAATTAGTTCGATATATATATTTATATATATTGAATGATGTAAAAAAATGCTGAATATCGAGTAGTTATGATTAGTTTTGGTTATAATTTCAAATAATGGTTTAAATTTCAATTTCTGGTTATATTATCAACGAAAATTAGAATATATATTCCAATATATCAATGTAATAAATGTTATTTATATGGAGGCAAGAGTTTGTAACTTCTTATTTTAGAAGCATCTTAAACGATACGTTAAAATTACACTATAATTTGATTACATTCTCTAATGAACGCATTCGTTGTATCATTTTATAGATATTCCTGATGCCCCACAAAATCTTGAAGTGCATGACGTAACAAGCCGGAGCATTAGATTAACCTGGGACAAACCTTTCGATGGTAATAGCCCAATAAATCAATATACAGTTATGTGGAGACTTGCCAATGGTAAGTGCAATAAAGATAATAGTTATTTGAATTTCCAAATGTTGTTCTATAAGGATAGTAGTTACTTGATTCCATAGATGCAATTTGATTGCTCTGCATTTAGCTGTTTGAGGGAAAACTGTTTTCTTAATGGAATAAAGGTTTGCTAGTTCGAAAAACTTGTAGAAAATTACTCAGATTTCTTGAATTTTTAAAGATGCCTGCATTGCAAAATATACATTATAGGCTGTTTTTATTGATTTACGTGAGTATTTTTATCGATATCTTTCAGATTGAGCATGTGTATAAATTAATTTGATAAATTTAGCATTGATGATTTTGGAATAGTAAGTTTGATGATTTTAGAATTAGTTTAAATGAAAAATTAACTCAACTTGCACGGAACACAGTGCTGCCGTAAAAATATTTTCAATGGTTGACGGATCATGGGTTAGAGTCCACTTGCCGTGAAGTTAGCCGTGGGAGGTTTTCGAGGTTTTCCTGCCCATGTAACGCGAATTAGGTTTAGTTTCATCAAAGAGTCTTGCGTGAAAGCAAATTTCTCTCAATACTCGATCCAGGAGTTCCGTTACCATCTGGATTGTATTTAAAATTACAAAGATATGGATTTGATCGAACATTGAAAGTCGTAAACTTAAAATTGGATCTGTTGTTAACTGCCACCCTTACCAATTTGTTTGAAGAAAAAAATGCATTTAATCGACATATAGAGATATTTTTTTTATTCATTAATAAATACAAGAAACTGAAACAAAACTTAATACACAAGTTATAAGTTGAAAATTTATTTTTTTATGCATAAAAAACATTTAACTTACCATCAGTCTATAATCCCCAATTATCTTGGGCAATTGCAAAATAGTTAAATATTAGTCTTTGCATGATAGTTTTTGAAACAAGGGGCAACATATAGTGACTTTCCCGACGACAGTGAAGTCATACCCATTTTTTTACTCTTTTTTTCTGTGTAAATTCAGCAACCATCGCATGTACAATAGCACAAAACAAATCTGCAGTTCCACAATTCAACAGCAAAACTCCCCAACTGCAAAACCCCCCAAAACATTTGGCAAACTTCCTATCACAGCAGATGGTGCATCAGCACATTTTGATTCACTTATTTGCAACTGGTTAGAAGGTGGCAAGGTGATTTGTTTGAGAGATAGATCAGATCAATTCTCATCTTGTCCACTAGGCAGGATCTGAATGCAGTCTTTTAACCCCTTTGATGATCGGTAAATTTTAAAGAAAACGGTCATAAAAGTGCCTATTTTTTGACTTTTGTATTTGTATTACATATTTGATTAGTGCTGATATCTAGTTTAAAATAAACTAACTATCTGCATTTACCTTAAAAATGTCCTGGTACTGCCATCTGGTGTGTAAAATAAGAAATAAAATGTTTTCTGGGCAAAAGAAATGAATTAGTTTTATTCCTATTGGCGCGTTTCTGCTGAAAACTCCAGCCCGTCAATATCACGGGAGAGAGAAATAGAGGGCGAAACATCACCCTGTCATTTTCACGGGAGTGAGAAGGAAGGGGTTAAGAGACTTTAGTTGACTCAATTGAGTACCTCGCTGCTCATTTGTTCTTTGAGACTGTAAGCGAGTAAAGAAACGTTAAAATATTTCAATGAGTTACTCATTGGTTAAAAATCTGCAAAATCTTTTAAAATGAAGCAATCCAAGATACAATTCAGAAATCCTCTCTTAAACTCACCTTTTGGAGGTGGGAAAGGGTGTGAAATCTAATATAAAAGCCTTTTCCATTGCAGATTTGGCTTGTGTAAAAAAATGCAAGACAAATAAGCCTAGAGATTTTTCTTTTTATTTCTTAAACGAAGATGTAACCGTAAGAGGGTAGTAAATGCTGAAAATGAAGATATTTCATGCATTGTACGTTAGAGCGAAAAATACAAATAGACATATCTGATATCGAGTTCAATATAATTGAATGCAGCTTTCGAAAATATTATGATTCGATATGAAAAGCTGTCCTCTCAGCTTCTGACACCCTATATGTCTTTTCATAATGTTACATTTGCACTATTAAGCAAGTTACATCAGATACTTAAACTTCTTAACAAGGGTAAATAAATGTTTGCTAAAAATTTCGTATAATAATAATAATTAAAAAATCATTTGTATGACTTAATTATAATGTTATATATTCCATGTATTCCAAACCCTTTCGGTGTTTCGATTATGAATAAACTAAACTAATAGAAATTTTATTAAACGTACTAACTTATGATAATATAAGCCTTACAATACTTAAATATAAACATGGATTAAGATAAACGGACTAAGAGGTTATTAGTGATATATAATAAACACATATCAGCTTAACTTAATCCAGACTGACGGTAAATGTTTTTATGTATGAAAATATATGTTATCATGAAGTTAAGAACTGCTTATGGAAGATTAGCTTATAATTTTTCTTTTGCCAAATAACATTTTTCTCATTAACATCACTCGTAGACATTATCGTATTAAGGATTGGATCGCAGCGAAGATCTGTAACATTCAAAATGAATTAAAAGTATACTTATGATATACATAAATGCCTGATTTTGAGTAAAATATTTTTTTGAATTTAAACTTTAAACTGATTAATTTTTTTTACTAGATAATGCTGGAGAATTTTGTTTTTCACTTTCTGTTGTAGGAAATTTTTTAATAGATTTTTAATATTTTTATATGGTTGATTTCAAATCTACCATCAATTTTTATCTCCAAGCAACGTTTTTACTTCATTTTCAGTCGAAATCTACTAGCTTACAACAGGAGATCTAATAAATGCTGCAGCAAACTTCTATGGTAGTTAGGGCATATCATCAGAATTAACATTGCATAGGAATATCATAATACGCTGCAAAGGGTGTTTTGTTAAGTGTTTTTGAACAGGTCATAATAGGAAAGTGCCCCAAGCCGCGTACGACAATATATCTGCGCATGAGTTCCTAATCATTTCCAATCCACGTGATGTGTCCAAACTTCCCTAGAAGTTTTTCGCGGCATTTATGCGAACTCTGCTGTATATAAAGTTTTTAAGCATTTAGTTTTCAACAAAAATAGACTAAAATGTCTTTAAAATATGCTGTAGCTTTAGAAGCAAAACTCATTTGAGGGTTGAAATCTCCACGCCTGAATTAGGTAAGATCAAGTATAAATGCAACAAAAATTTTTTTCTCTAGTGTAATTTGCCTCGAAAAGATATACCTTTAAAGTTGTTTCATAATTATTGCATTTCATTTTTCAAATTGCTTTTTAGTGACAAATTGAAGGATTCAGATTGAAATGTGAATTAAAATTCTTAAATATGGAAATGTAACTATTTCGTAATATTGTTTCAACTTGAGTTGAAGAGAAATAAAAATTCTGAAAACTCATCAAATAATGTTCTGAAGATTAATCAATAGATAATAAATAGATATTTTTTGTTTATGATAAAAATACTTAAATTCATTGAACAAACTTTTATTTAGATAAAAAATGGTGATTGGCAAAGTTATTTAACAAATTCTGCTAAAAATAAGCAGTGACTACGAAAACAAAAGTATTTAGAGATTTGTCTTTGCTCTTAAAAAAATCTCTGAGATTATATTTGGAAAATAATATTCAAAAATAGTTTTCCTGTCTAATACACTGTTGAGAAATTCCAGATCAAATTAAATGTATAATATACCGACACTTCGGATGATTTATTCATGAAATTCATTTTACTGTAAAGTTTATTTTTACCGTGCAAATTATACCGTAAATTATTCAATAAAAGTAATCTAATTAGAGTGACTCAGTGGTTTTATGGTAATTATTATAGTAAAAATTATAGTTTATCAAATTATTTGTTCCGTAGCATGTTCCGGTAAAGATAGATGTCGCGTTAAGAAGTATCGTCACCTTGAGTTCTGGTACTTTTTTCCGTAATTTGATTCAGAAATTTTTACAGCTTAATATGAGTTTTAGTATAGTCCCTTTAATAAAATTTCAGATTTACAATCTTGAAAAGATAATATTTTAATAGGACCTGATGAACTTTTAGCAAAACATTTCTGAATATTTCATTTTGGTCAGAAATAAAATCTTTCCCTAAAATTGTCATGTATCAGTAACAAAAAAACAAAAAAAAAAAACAAGATTTAGTACCGGCAATAATTTTTTTGCCTTGTATGGCGTTTTCCATTTTTTTAAATTTTGCTTTTGCAAACTTGTGGTCTGCAATGGTGAGAATATGATTGGTCAGTGATTTAAAAAAAAAAGAAGGACTTTAAGCTTAGGAGGTATGCGTGATTAGCCGTAATTTCAGTTCGAAGATTGAAGCGATTAGACAGTTTTTAAATATTCCTACATTATCATAATATTTTCATATCATGCATTTTTTCACCACGTCTAAATATCTTCCACTTCTTCTTTTATTGGCATGACAGCCCTTTCTGAGCCAGAGCCTTCTCTAGAACCTTTGCCCTTTCTGCTCTATTCCTTGCAATTTTTCTCCAGTTAGTAATGTCTAAATAGCTACCAAACTGAATAAAAATAAATTGTACTCTTAAATACAGTGTTAGCTTTTAAAATTGCGTAAAAAAGTGAACAGTGTAATAGATCTGCGGAGTTAAGTTTTTGATTTTTGGTTATTCTTTCAAATAACTATATAGTTTAAGCTAGAGAAATGCAGGTGATCGAGAGTGCTTGCTTCCGACTGAGATGATCTAGTTTCGAATTCCGTTAGCAACTATGCTTCGTCTGGTACTTAAGCAAAATACCCTCACAATCCACATTTTAGGATGTAAGGGTGGGCAGTGTTGGGCTAATCGTTGTAGATGTTCATGATTTTTGTCCATAACTCAATAACTCAAATGCAGGTCAGTTTAACTCCAAAAAGTTCTTTGCAATACGGTGAGCAAGATGTAAACACGAAGCGAATTAAGTTTTTTAGGTCATTTTTGAAATGACAAGGTTACGGAGTTGAATATAGTAATTTCACGAATCTGACACCGGTGGTAAAATAATGAAAACAACTGTTCTAATTTATTTCGATAAGTTAGAAAAAAATAGAATATACAAGTCTATTTTTAATAATAATGTTAATGTAAATGAAAGTGCATTTAAAAAGAAATTTTATTCAGTAAAATATAATTGCAAAATTTTTAAAACATATTAACTTTTTTTTCATTATTGCGATATTGTTTGAAATTTGCTTCCCCAGTAGAAATTGGAAAATGATTTTTACAATCGAATTTATTCTAATATTGTTCGAATTAACAGCTCATTACGGTTAGCGGTACTTTATAGACCAGTGTATTGATCGTTAGTTGAAAAAAGTATAGGGAAGAAATTTTCTTTTAACTGTATGAAATGTAACATATTTATAATACGTAGCATGTTATAATATGTTTTATTATAACATATATATAATATGTTATATGTTTGTTATATGTATATGTTATATGTTATATTATGTAACATATGTAAGCATTTATAATACTTACTTAAACATAATTAAAGCCGTTTTTTTGGTTTAAGAATACTTTATGAAATATATTTATTAATATATTTCGCTCTGAAGTATTTAGTTATTGTTTTTATTAAAAGCATTTTTCTCCACTTAATTAAAAGCATATTTTTTTAGGTCAAACATCTGGTGGTCCTCTGAGTGTGACAGGAACTGAAACAACAATTACAGTAAGGGGTTTGAAGCCGAAAACGAAATATTTCTTTAGAGTAAAGTGTTTAAATTTAATCGGCGAAAGTCAATTTGGTGCTGAAATGGCTGTAACGACATTGGAAGAACGTAGGTATACCAAATTAATAATATGTTAATCGTTTTAACAATTATGTATCCGTACTTAATCAATTTTGGAGAAAAGTTTAGACACTTAGCTATGTTAAATCATTAGTTGCATATAGTTAAGAAACTTTTATACATTCAACAATTTTTGGCATATGCCGTTGACACATCACGATCAAAGTTCTCCTCCGTTTCTAGCTTGCTTATAAGGGAAAGAATGTTGAATTATATAAAGCTTCACGTGAAAAATCCTAAAATATTCGCTTTCTTTAAAGAATAGAAACTGAACGACAATTTAAAACATGTAGGTAGACAAAATCGACGTATAATAACAAAATTATATACTATCTTCTGGGATGAATTAGGTCAATTTTCAATGTAAGACTTCTGTCAATTCAAGCATATTAGTTTTAGAGATCCATTATGAAATTTTAATTTCATCAGTTATACTGTTTGTTTACGCATATTTTATTTTATTACCATCGTTGAACAACCGACCCAATTTTGGGTTTACGATTACTAATGTTCCACTCCGTAGCCTTATAATTTTGAACCCAATCCAGAAGACAAGGGAACTCCTGGATCAAATATTGGAAGATTTTTGCCATCGTGAAGGACTTTTTGATGGAACTAACTCCTTACAGGAAGTGAAAAAAACCACGAAAATCTCCGATTAGCCTGATGGCAAGGAAACTCCAACCCATGATCCGTCTACCACTGAGGTTATTTTACGTCAGCACTGCTGACGGTACGAGCCGGGTCGAAATTTGTTTCGACCAGCCATCGCTGTGATTCCAATCAGATTGCTTAGTCTGCCTGTGTATCTGCTTTAGTGACATTATTAATACTTAATTTGCGTTGTTTAGCTTTATTTATACATGTAAAAAAAGTTTGATTTCATAATGAACGAGATGTAAAAATAATATTTCAACCACAAATCTGTGACAAATAAAAATGATTTTGTGTTTGTGTATGACTGCAGAGGACATGTTTCCAAATAAAACGTGAAAATCTTAATTACCCTTCGTTCTGACTTTTGATGATTCAGTAGACATACTGTCAAACGGTATCCCTTCCCAATCACAATTACCCGTGCACCCTTCTGTGTCCCCAAGTGATTCGTGTGGGTCGTTAAGTTGCCAAGATCACCAGGTCTTAAGGAGTTAAGTTGCATTGCAATATGACTTAGCTGCGACCAGTAATAAACATTAATTATTTGCCTTATGCCAGTTAATAATGGGATATGTGGCGTGTCTACCCCTACTATTATTCAATTCCAATTCCCTAGTATATAAAACATGTTAACTCAACTCTATGTTAATATCTTTTCATGGACGAAGGTTGACATTGTCTGTAACACTTTTCCCACATTGGTGACCCTCGGACGTGATATGATCACGCCTAACTTTACAGAAACGCCCACATCGATTTGATCACGCCCAGCGATAGATGGTACACATTTAACAGTTGACTTGCGAGTTGTGACTGGGACATTGTCCTCATCACGCTGTTGCTACTCAGTCTCAATCACACACAACGATGCATGTAAACTCGATCGCTAGACTCGACTGTAACTAAGGAGCAATCATGACAGGTGATCTTAATACAGCTCTACCAACTTCTCACTAAGAAAACAGCAATGAATCAACTAGCTGTATCCATTCACTGAATTCTTTCCCAAATAAAATTCTTGTGGGGGAGTACTGTGGCGTGTCTATGACTACAGTTATTCGATTACAATTCACTTGTATATAAGACATGTTAACTCGACTCTATGCTGGGGTACTTTTTCATAGATGAAGGTTGATATTGTCTGTAACACTTCCCCTATAAGATAGCTGAAAAGCAAAAAAAAATGTTTTTAAATGGTTTGAATGCTACCTCGGTTTAATGATAAGTGTACAAAAAATATACCGGTGGCCTTAGTAGCACCAGGTATCAGTATTGTCTGAAATTATAGCAAAAATTTGAATTCTATTAGAATTGCATGATAAAAAGTGGCATTACTTTTTTATTATTTTGATAAAATTTTTAATCGTTTAAGGATAAATACTTCCCGGTCACTGCAGCGAAATTGAGCTTCCAATAAGATTTAATAAATTCCAATAGGATTTAGTAAAGACTTTATACTTTTACTCAAGTTCATGTAAAAAAAAATGCGTTTTTGAAATTATTTTAACTAGCTTTTCAAGTGCTTAGTTAANTGAATGCTACCTCGGTTTAATGATAAGTGTACAAAAAATATACCGGTGGCCTTAGTAGCACCAGGTATCAGTATTGTCTGAAATTATAGCAAAAATTTGAATTCTATTAGAATTGCATGATAAAAAGTGGCATTACTTTTTTATTATTTTGATAAAATTTTTAATCGTTTAAGGATAAATACTTCCCGGTCACTACAGCGAAATTGAGCGTCCAATAAGATTTAATAAATTCCAATAGGATTTAGTAAAGAGTTTATACTTTTACTCAAGTTCTTGTAAAAAAAAAATATGCGTTTTTGAAATTATTTTAACTAGCTTTTCAAGTGCTTAGTTAAAACATTGTCATGTTTTTTAATATTATGTAATCACAAATATTTTCCAAATGAATTTTGCATAAAATCTGGAAATTTTTTTAAAAACTTTTTAGTTAAGAAAATATTTTATTGTTAAGCATGTTTTTTAAGTATTTTTATAATTAATTTATCTATAAATTCATACATTCATGGACCTATTATTTTTAATTTCATAGCTCCCAGAGTACCACCCCGTTTAGTAAAAGCCATTGGCACGTCATCGAGAAGCGTAAACGTATCGTGGCAGGTAAGTACACTTTTAAACTATTAAATACTATTAAACCGTAAAATTTTAGTGACATCATGAAAGAAATATTAATATTTAAGCGAATGAAATGATAACCGTTTACCTATACCTACCTTTATTACTGCATTTAATAATTTACTAATTTATTCGTTTTCATATTTTTTTCTTTTCCACATTTTATTCTTTTACATATACGAGGGGCAATTCTTATGTTTACGCATTTTCTACTTAATAATATTAATAATATTAATTTTTCGTCCTTTATATACTCATTCAATTTCTTATTAACACTTTTATTCTTGATGTTTATAAATTATTCGTTCCATCATTCCCTTCATAACAAGATTCATTCATTTTTTTAAAAATCTCATAATTCTTGTATTTGCTATCTTTTTTTTAAAAAAAAATATTTTACTACTGATTTTATTATCCTTTATTCATTGCTCAGATCTCCTTTGATTGCTTTATTACTTATTTATTTTAAACTAATTATTTTTTTATTTGATGGAAAGTTTTGTTATAGATAAATATCTATAAAAATTTTATTTTCACAAAATTCTGGGAACACATATGACACTGCTAATATATTGGTCAACAGAAACACATCTATTATGCTATCTTTGAAATACATAAAAAATGAATTTAAATGCATCCTGTTTGAGACTTTATATTTGAAATATTTTAATTTCCTTGAAATTGTATCGTACTAAATTTGATTTAAAGCAATAATGGGGAAATAAATATTCTTGCAAAGGGCACATTTCATTCATTTAATTTGATTTTTTATAATATATTGTACGATACGGTACTTTTATTTACGTCCCACTAGAGCTGCACAATGGACTATTGGTGATGATCTCAGAGACATCTCTGAGGATGATCCGGAGACAACATATATACGTCATATCCCGTTTCACATTATTGGTTTGTATATTCGTTATGGCAATAGATTAAATCACAATTACCGTAACCTTGATATATTTACAAGTGATATGTTTACATGTAAAGTAAGTATGAGAGGAAAAATAACTAGAATGATTTGTATACAACATTTTAAAGACAGTTTTCTAAAGAGGTAAATTTATTCAGATTTATTCATATCTATCTCATTGTTTTCAATGCATCAATAATTCATGATCAATAAATTAAAGACTTTATTATGGGTGCTTAAGTTAACCTCCTGATTTTCGTAAAATTTTGTGGGTTTGCGACCTCGACTTACTAGCTGGGATATACGGTAGTTATGTGTCTTAATTCTACTTTCCATTGTAAGAAGAATCACTTAAGTGAACTAAGTAATTTTTTGCAGTTAACAAAACGATCATCTACTTTTTATTAGTAATTAATGATATTTATATTTTTAATAAATATATTACGCAAAATCGCTGTTTGATAACTATTGCAGAATTAAGTACATTTTGATATTTTTTGGGGTAAATAAAAGAGTTTGAGATATTTTACAATGTCCTAAATATTATTAAAAGTTATTCATGAAACTTTGCTTTGTGGTATGCAGATTCCTACTTTTTTTTCTTTTAATTGTCCTGTTTTAACTTCATAATTTATTTCTAATCTTCTCATATATCATCTCTTTTATTTCCCCATTCATGTTTTATAAGACATATTTAAGCAATCATTAATGACATCATAGGATGGAGTATATTTATAATACTCATTTCCGCTGTCATTAATGTATATCATACAACAGGAAATTTTAATAGTACTTATTTATGCAATCATGAATGATGATCATACGATGGGATATTTTAATAGTGCTCATTTATGCAATCTTTTATGAATATCATACTGTGAGAAATTTTTATAATACTCATTTATACAATCATTAATGAACAATGTACGACGGGATATTTTTATAATACTAATTTATGTAATAATAAAGGTACAACCTAAGACAGTATATTTTTGCGATGCTCATTTATGCAATCGCAAATGAGCAGCATACCACAGAATAAATTTATAAAACTCATCGAGGCAATAATTAATGAACATCAAGCGATCCAATTTTTTTTGCCGCACTGAGGAAAAAATAATGTCAAAATTATCAGAGTATGGTAAAATTTACCTCCTTGGCTTTTATTTTATCTCTTTTCTTTGGTAAAAGTAATAATTAATTTTGATCTGTGATAAAATTTGGTAAATGTGGTAAAGTTTGGTAATTTTATCATGATGCTATAGATCATGACATAAACCCATTTTTTCGATCTAATTCGCATTTTAGTTTCGTAGTTTTTGCTAAATGTGCGATAATAAGAACGATAATTTTGAAAACCAGTATTTCCTGTCAACTGTTACTATATGAATGGAAAATACCGTATATTTTGGTTTTCTTTATCAATATTTTTTTTAAAACCAGAAATGTCATTTTACCATTTTTTTTCTATATGCGCAGTAAAAAATTGTTTTGATATAAAAAAAGCCGTTGTTTCAGTTAAAATAAACATATTATGTTCAATAAGAAACCATTTTTTTGCTGAATTAAAATGAAATATATGGACATTTTTATTTGGTGTTTGAACAACATGTACATAATTATTTCTTATGAGTATTTATTTATCACTAACAGTTACCGGCAGCTATAGAAGACGAGGCTCACGTTGAAGGATTTTACGTTGGATATAAGCTTTCATCAAGCTCTGAGCCATTCACGTTTATACCTGTAGATAATCTGCGGACTGAAATAGATCATTTTTGTGAAGTAAATAATTTAAATCGGAAGGAAGAGTATCACTTTATTGTTCAATCATTTAACAAGAAAGGTGCAAGTCCCCCATCAGAAAGTGTTAAAGCAAGAACTCTAGAATTTGGTGAGTAATTAATTTACGTTGTTTATTATTGAAGATTTCAAAGTAATACAGTATACTTTCGATAACACAGTATACTTTAAAAGTAATACAGTGGGAGGGACGCTAAGAAAATTTCGAGGTAGCAAGTTCAGAACTAAATATGTTCTAAAAAGTAGAAAAATATATTCCATGAGAGTACTCTAAAAAGTAGAGTAACGAAACCATAAAAATAACTATTTTAAAAATTCAGAAAAACAACTCCAGCATAAAACAAAAACCATAAAAATTTAAAGGTATGTGTGATAGCAGGACATTACTTCATCAGGGGACACACTGCCTGTCAGCACACAGGAGCCTTTCTGTTATCAGTGGTGAAAACAACTACATAAAAATAACTACTAATAAATACTATGAATGTAATGATTATTGATTATAAGTCGAAATACGGTAATGATAATTTTATTTTTAAAATTAAGACAAAAATAATTACGCATTATTAAGAAAATAATTGGTTTACAATAAACTTGCATTATGATTTTTCTAAAAAAATTCATTTTCTATTTGGAAAAATATTTACATAACAAGATTTTGAGAAGAAACTTTTCGACGTAGGAATTCAAATTAACATCATGTAGGGGAAATCAAATTAACATCATTGCCAAGGGAAAAATATTTTTTTGGCATAACAATGTATTCGAGGTAAAGAAGTTCTAGATATTGAGAGTGTACTGTATTTTTTTTAATTCTGTTCCATTGTAAAAAAATTCAATTAATTACTATAGTCTTTTGTATTGTTACAGTTGTTAAAACATAATTTGAAAGTGACTATAAAATACATTACAGTTCACCTTAGAAATCGCTTGGTTTAAATTGATTTTCAAAACGAAAAATTTAAATCATATATGGGTGCTTGATATTGGTTATGAACTTAATGGGAAATGATCATAAGCATATTCAGCAAGATTTTAGTTACAGTAAAATATTAAAAAATAACTGCAAATTCCTTCAGAAAAGCCACACCATTGAATAAAAGATAAAATAGGAAAAAATAGATAATTTTGCATACCGTGGTTGTCGACTCTTTTAAAATAGTTTGTACAAATCAAGACAAAACCGAATAAGAAAAAGTAATGGAAAATTTGTCTCATTAAAATAGTTCATTAAAGTCGCAGATTATTACTTACATCGTAATTACAAATGCATAATAATATCGTTAAACATAGTAATAACAAAGTGGAGATAAAAAAGGGAGACTTACTTGTCCATTGTGATCTGCTGCATTTTCTTTTTGTAACCATTACAAAACGTGGACAATAACCTAATGATTTACTTAGGTCATGATAGACACGATGTAAATAAAAAATGTGTGGAAGCAAATTCGAAGCTTATACTCATTTCTGTGCAAAATGCATGCATACTCTCAAGAGGTATGGAGGGAATAATGTGTAAGAGAAATTTGCCTGAGCTGCCGGCATGAGACGAACCAGGGACCTTCAGGTTCGTGTAGTGGGATACTCTAAGTACCATAGTTATACGCCCAATTGCTGAGAGTTGGGAAGTTTTATATAGTGGTAGCCAGAATGACACATCTTGATGGAAATTCCTCTTGCTTAAAAGTTTTTTTCAAATATAACGTTTTATAATGAATATACTGCTTCAGATATAATGTTTCATAGTATATATAAGGTCTTTATACCCTTTGAAATTCAGTTTTCTAGAAATATTATGGTCTACTTTGCAAGGTGACGCAGCTTATGTCTGCCGTGGTCATCTTAGAGGAAAAGCATTGACTGGAATTCAGAATGCCATGCATCACTTAGAGTTGCAATGGATGAGTGCACTGTAAAAAATGTCAAAATAGCTCCGATACAAATAATAGTCTATTTGTCATTCAAAACAGTCTATTCAAAATTGAAACAGCATAAATTCAGTTAACGTTCCATTCGCTGAAAAGTTTTTTTAGATGTTATAAGTAAGAAATTAAATATATATCCGATATTTTGACTAAGCTATAGATATCAGATATTCCAAATTGCAATCCTTTGTACCATTGATGTTGAAAATTAATATTCAATGACGCATCGTTGAGGCGGCCTCTATATAAAGCTTCCTATATCAACCTATGGTTGTTAGAGAATTCTACCGTAAACCCAGAGTTCCTTGTTTCATATTTTGCCGAGAGCTAACGAACATGTTAAAATAAAATAAAATAAAATATGTGTCAGAAACATGCTTCTTCCTCCACATCACTATTAAAACTATCTAGAAAATGAATATATGCTGTTTCTATTGAATACATGGCGTTTTGATATTAGACTGTTATTCGTTTCGGAGCTATTTTGACACAATATTATTTATTTTATTTTATATTTATATTATATTTATTATATATTCATTTTGAAATTTTTAAAATTTTTTATTATTTTTAATATTTTACAATTTTTTTTTAATTTAATTTTTTATACTTTTTATTTATCTTTATTTATTTTGACTTTACTTTTTTATATTTCTTTCTTTATTTCTTATTCTTTTACAGTGCAGAATAAGTGAGACTTATGATCAGGGAATCATTCACGACATGAAGTTGCTAAAAAGAATCCTTTGGCCCATTTGTTTTGAAATTTCTATCCCTTGCTGTATTTTTACATAATATATTTTATCAATGCCTGCTGTCTTTAACTGGAGTCGGTAGGGCATTTATATGATACATATATATATATATATATATATGTTACGGTGAATGACCGAAGTCTTGAAAATGTCGACATTCACCGGTGAATGTAAACATTCACGTAGTCGCTTTGGTGAATGTCCGAAATATCTATTTCATTCGATTTGATATGAATTTATTCGTGGATATAATTACATTTATTCGATATTTTAATACTTACTAACGATAGGTCAGAAGAAACATCAGTGTTTGGAGTATCGGGCCATTCATTTACATTTGCCCGGTATACTTTTGCCCGGTTTACCCTACACTAATGTTTTTTTAAGGTTAAGTGACACTGTCCGGTATGCATTTGCCCAGTATACCCTACACAGATGTTTTTTTAAGGTTAAGTGCCATTGCCCGGTATATATTTGCCCGATACTCCAAACACTGATGTTTCTTCTAATCTATCGTCAGTAAGTATTAAAATACAGAATAAATATAAATATATCAGATAAATATAATAGTATCAGCGAATAAATTAATATAAAATTGGATATAACAAATATTTCGGACATTCACCAAAGCGACTATGTGATTGTTGACATACACCGGTGAGGGTCCGAAAGTACAAGAATGCAATGAAATATTCGATCTTTCACCTACGTATTTGGTGTTTGTTGACATTCACCGGTGAAAGTCAGCAACCACCTTGAGATTATATCAGTTGTAAGCTACGATAATGTTACAATTTAAACAGGAATATTCTTTAAGTTATGAAAGAATTTTTATGAAACTTTTTAAGAAATTAAATGTTCTCAGCTCAAAATTTAAAAAAAAGATATGTGTTAAAAGTTATCGTAGTGTAAACATGTGCATGTAAATATTCTGGGAAACAAAGGGAAGGAATATCTTAGTTAGATGCTTAGAAAAGGCAGATAAAAAGGAAGGATTTTAAAATTATTAGTATATGCCCTATCGACTCCCTTTAAGCATATCAGTGTGAACGACACTATGATTTTTGTTTTTTTTTCTGTTACGCCATTTTACTTAAAATGTTTTATTCAGCACCATTAAAGTATCCATCAAGTTAACGCAGGATTGAGCAGGAAATTAACATGCCACAAAAAATGCAAATAGTTTAAATGTAAAGAGAGAGCGCGTGCTTTACTTTATTCATTATTTATATTGAAACACAGTTTGCTTAACTTTCCAGAATTTTTAAAATAATGAATAGATACTAGATATGCATGCATTTACATATTTATTTTGATTCGGTATAGATTTAAGTGATAAATAAATTTATACTTAATAGTTAGGAAATATGATGAAACTTTTTGTTCATTCTTAGACAGACCATTGCCTCCTGTTATAAAGAATCACTATGCCACATCATCATCCATTAAAGTTGTATGGGAATATCAAAACATACCGAGTGCTCCCGTAACAGGTAATATGAGAAAGAATCATAAACTTAATGATTATGTTTTGTATAATATTAAATTATGTTGTTAAAAAGTTTGAAATCATAAAAAAAAAATCGATAAATAGGTTTTTAGTCATGCCTGCGAAATTGATGAAAGATGTGATAAATAAATATCAGATGTGAGAGTAGGACTAAACTTAGAAGTTGAAATCCAAACAAAACATACACATTTGATGAAAGTAAAATGACAAAATAAATAGTTTTAATAGACGCTGCATAAAGTAAAGGCATTAAAATGAAAAATCCTGAAAATTCATTTAACTTAATAAATTTAAATTATTTCTCCTATGGTTTTGCTGACCTCTAAAAATAATTTAGTTTAAAAAAATCTGAAAGAAATCAAATTATTTTCTTTCAGTTCTCTGTACAAAAAAAAAGAGCTACAAAACTTTTCATAACGTTAACAGGCAGTTAAGGAAATTGATGGAACTACATATGTACTATGCTTAGTTTAATAAGAATGTGCATTCAATAAGTATCGGATTCCACTTGAATATTTACATTTAATTGATGCAACATAATTTTATATGATTAGTCAAATAAAGTAGGTCTTGAAATAACATTTTAAAAACAATTATGTGCATTAAAATAGATATTAAATTCCGCATTATTTTTTTCAGTTTGTAACATTATTCATCAGATAATTTAAGAATTGTATTACTTGCTATAAACATTTATTAAATTTTGACTTATGTAATTAAATATTCACATTCTTTTGTTTAATTAATCGAAAAAGTATTCGTAGAATTTTTATCGTGTTGATCTTCTTTTTATAATATATTAATGAAAAAATGAAAATGAACTTCTGAAGCAAATCAACTATAATACGTAAAGATGTCACGGAGGAAAAATTGATACTCGTGATAACATCGAAAATCCATTAGCAAATGCAGCACATCCCTCCAAGACTATAAACTAAGATTAGAGAAATGCATCACAAAAAATGATTGACAGTTTTCAACAGTTCATGAGAGCATTTGAAGTTAATGTAAAGTTGGGGTGTAACGAATGCTTCCTGTAAAGAACAACGCGCAAAAGTACGACTTTTAATGACAAGAAGCTTTACTCAACGCTTAAAGTTTTCACGAATGTTTCACAAGAACTATAGCACTATTGATTAAACTATAATACAACAAGACAATAAGTGTAAAAGCATGACAACCTAGAACAAGCTGGTGTAAATAAATGGTCCAACAGTTTTCTCGAAGAGCGTTTACTGTAAAAAATTTCGGATCAAATTACGGTATAAAATACCGGCCTTTTGGGTGCATCATTTGTAAAATCTATTTTTCAGTAAAATATTATATTGTAATTTCTATATTGTATTTTGAATGATTCAAAGATTTTACAGTATTTATTATAGTAAAAATCTCTGCTATCAAATGTTTTGCTCCTAAACCTGCTTCGGTGAAAATGGATTTTGCGGTAAAAAAGTGCCGTTGCTCTTTTACAGTACTTTTACTGTAATTTGATCCGAAATTTTTTACATTGTACATCGATACAGAATCTTCAAAATTTCTAGTTAAAAAAAGCATGATTTTTAAGGGATCCATTGCTGCTCTTGCAAAAATGATTTGAGAAACAATCGAAGAGTAAGGACTTGTGACATAGGTTTAGTGGTTCGACCCTAGTAAAATAATGGCACAAACTTCTTCTGCAACTAAAAATCGTGCTAATTTAGGTCAGTATTCCTCGAACATGTCGACTTTATTCCACGTTATATTCACTTTGAAAGACTTTTGTGTAATCTGGTTAATCAGTCAGATGCAATTTGCGACATTCTGAAGGCATTTCCGTAAGTCTATGAAGAGCATTAAAATAGAGACTGTATTTAAGACGTTTTCATCGTTTTATCCATTTCCGATTTAGGCACGCCTTGCATAAAGTTTAGGAAAATATGCAGCGGATAATAAATATATTCCGAAATGAGTATGATATTAAAAAATAAGCATCTCTGTAACATTGTTTGAACTGCAACGGAAAATAAAAAACAGTGTTAATTTTTATGTAAAAAGAGGGATATCAGAAAAAAACGTTATGAAGGGGGATTTTTATTAGAAAAACATCTCTAAAAAATTTTTTTGTGCAGGAACGAGAAAAGAAACAGTGTTAACTTGTAAAAAGAAGGATATCAGAACAACATTAGGAAAGGGGATTTATTTTAATCAATGCTAAAAAAGAGTTAGAATTTCTTATTATAAAAAAAATACTCTTCTTCTTTGGTTTATGATTATTCAATCAAATAAATATGCATAAGCATCCATTAGTTTTCAAAAAAAGGTTAATTCTGCAACATGAATAAATTTAGAAGGAATATAATTTTCAATCTTTTAATATCATGATTAGTTTTAATTTTTTATACAGGAATTGATGAATCGAACTAAAAAGTATTATCGCAAATTGGATTTCAGTAATTTTATTAAAATTTAAAAATAAATAGATATAATGGTAGATATTACTTTTTAGATTATCAAGAGGAATTTGTATAAAAGCAGAAGCATCGCAAGGAACATTCTTTTTTGTGATAAGTAAAAATCATAGACTTGAAAAAATAGAGATTATTAATGTATAGTTTTTTTTTTAGTGTTTTAGTGGGAATCGTGTTTTAGTAATAACGTTATAACAGCTACTATTAAAGTCTAAATAAAAAGATCAAACTAACTGCATATATGTGCCTCATCTTAGTGAAATACTATTTTAAAAAGTTAGATTCAGTCGATTTTTTTCCTACCATGTCAGGTACTTACGCTAATTAACTAATACAAATAGTTGCACAATTTGAAAATCAAGTTAAGAAGCACTTAGAAAATGTGAAATATATATTGCTTATTATTAGTTTTTAAAATTAAAACTATTGTAGTATATTGATTTTCCGAAGTAATTGTGCTCTGATTGAATTGGGATTCGAATATTCGATATATAAAGTTCGGAATCAATTATTATATAGTATTATATTCAGCTATTATCTATTCAACTATATATTTCATTCAATTATTATGTATGAAATGTGATATATAGTTGATATTCGATTTATGAAGGTGAATTAGTTTCTTAATTTTCTTTTATCAACAAAACCTAAAACACGGGAAAAAAAATTTTTATCCTGACTTTGCTCAAACATCAGTATATGTGGAACTATACTAATCTCCTAAAGGCAGTGGAATTCTCTTTAAAGCTCAAAGAGAATATAAGAAAGGAAAATATATATAAAAAAGAAAATATAAAAAATGAAAATTTAAAAAAAGAAAAGATAAAATTAAAAAAAGAATATATGAAAAGAAAATATGAAAAAAAGAAAAGATTAAAAAAAGATAAAAAAAGAAAAGATGAAAAAGGAAAAGATAAAAAGGAGAAAATATAAAATAAGGAAAACATAAAAAAGAAAATAAAGGAGAGCATATTATTTAAAACGGAAAAGGAATAAAAAAAAGCACTTGTAATAAAAGAAATAGCATGAAATATTCTGTAAATAATAGAAGCATTCTCATAAGAGAATTTCTGGAAATCGAGATTTTGATAAATTACACCAAAATATGTGGTATTTAAACCATTCAATTGGCAATTATTTCATTCAAATAGCAAAAGTTTAATGAAAATTCTGTTTCTCTAAATTATAGTCCTTATTACCACACAATTAGAAAAATAAATTCCCACTGAAAAATAAATTTAACCGAATGAATAACTGTTATGCCATGCTGTAAGGTATCATGATAAACATACCTAGTTTTACCACATTTACCAAATTTTATGAAGTAATAAGAAACATATATTTTATTGTAAATTTCACAAACTCAAGCCAAATTTTACCGTATTCCGATAGTTTTATTGACCTTTTTTTCAGTTTTGGGGTCTCATTAGAGTTTCAGAAACAAATAAATATTTTTATGATAATTAATGAATAGCAGTAAAAAATTCTTTCAGATTCTTAAATTTTAATATCTTCTTCCAGTAGTCAGAAAAATAAATTTCTATTTAAATCATCTTATAGAGAATTGAATTGAAATCTCATTTAAATGAATGCAACACAATTGAAAATAACGTATATGTTTCTCATTTCATATGCGATTAATTTTTTTTTCTATTTTGCTCTTATGAATATACATTAGATTTCAAAAGTAATTTCTTTTTCAATTTATATTAAGCATCAAAAATTTTTGCTAATATAATTTTAAATTATTTAAACTGCTTTTACTTTAAGTGTTAATATATTAGAGAGTTCAGCCCGATATTCGATAAAAAAAATAATATCCAAAAATTAAACTTATAAATAGCAAGTTTTCTGAAAAATAAGCAAACTTTTGCAGCATATATTCACAAAACAAGAAGAAAACAGCCAAATATTTTTTCACGTATTATTAACGTATTCCAGAAAGTAATTAGGAACAAAAAGTAATTTGATTGGAGAGTGGTATTTCTGATGCATTCCTTATCAGTATTAATGTAGTGTTGTATACATATACTATTAATGTAGTTTCTCTTATCTAATAATATGGTGGAAACACCATTAGGGTTCATTCTAAGGCACAAGACAGATAGTAGTCCATGGAAGGAGATCATCATTCCTGGACTAGGAACATCTTTCTCATTATATGACCTATTATGCGGTACGAAGTACCACTGCTCATTGGTTGCGACTAACAAAGCAGGAAGAGGGAATAGCAGTGAAATCGTTTCCGTTAGAACAATTGGAAGTGGTAAATATGCTTTTTATCTTTATTTTTCTTATTTCTATGAAGGAGACCACAAAATACATCAAGTTTTAAATTTCATGAATATTTAAAAAAAAGTAGTATAACTAATTGTACAGTTCCTGACCAAATTATTAGACGAACTAAAATATTCTATGTAAAATCTTAATTATCAGGTGATACTAAGAAGTTTTATTGTTTTTACGCAACTGAAACCAGTTTGTACTTGTTTACATTCGTGTATCAATTAGTCGAATTAGGCGATATATAATATAAATTTGACGATTGGATAAATTAGACGATATGTTACATAAATATAGAATAATTATTATATCAGGTATTATATTATTATATTGTAATAATCAGATCAAATCATTAGACGCATTGTAATTTTTTAATAACTACATGTTTTGCACAAGTTTATGGGCAATATTATATTTAAACATGCATGTAATGGGTTTTTATTCAGGAGATTTTTTATATACTTCCTATTAGTATTTATTTTTAACGTATTGTATTACAATGTTAACCAATTGATGTACTAACGTAAACAAGTTAAGACCAGTTTCAATCGCGCAAAAAAATTTAAAAAGCTGCACAGTATCATCTGATAATTAAGATTTTACATAGAATCATTTAGTGCGTCTAATAATTTTGCCAGGAATTGTAAATAAAACTGCTGTTTTATCGATTGATTGTCATCCTTTGATAATTTTGTAGAAGTAAGGATTACGTTTGTTTAATCTAGAGCAACGTATACGCAAATAGTTTCTCATAGCAAAACCAGGAGTACAATTTAAAGTTTCGGATTTAAATTTTACGCAAAAATTTCAATTCGATAGTTGAATGCCCCAAGAACAAGTTGAACAAGAGCTAAGGTGAAAAACACTTAGCTGTTTTTTGGAGCTAATACGCTATTTTAATGATTTTTGAGAGTTTGTGTTAGGTCATAGTTGTTAGATTCATTACCTGTAACTTACTATGTTATGAACTATAATATTTATACGACTATATTACATCATCCGTACAACTCGTATCGTTTCTTAAGTCATGTATTTCTATAATAAAAAATTTATACCATAATATCCAGTTTATTATTTTGCAAGTAATTAAAAATGGTTTGATGACCCCCTTTTAATAAAACAAATGCTCTAATCAAAATATATATCTTCTTCTTTATCTTATTACAAAAATATTTTTAATCTTAATTTAAAATTAAATATGGATGTGTTCAAAAAATATTAACTACGCTATCAATAAATATTAGCAACTTAATGCTGAAATTCAAGCAAAGCATCCATATTTGGTCAAATAAAAATAAATTTTTTCACCACATGTCACTCAGCAAATTCTGCGGAATATAAGAACATTAAAATGAAAATTTTTAATTTAAATTTTAAAAAAATTTAACTTAATAAATATGATTTTTTTTTACTTTGGTAGTGCTCATGGGTAAAAATAGTCGTAAGATTATAAAAGAAAATCTGGAAGAAATCAAATTATTTTATTTTGGTTTTCTATACAAAATAATCCCGATCTACAAAAATGCTGACAGACATTTATATGAAATAATAGAAAATAAACAAATGATATATAAAAGCTCATCTTTTAAGAATGGACATTCAATAAGTATAGAATTTAAAACGAATGTTTACAATCATTTAAATTTAACATAACTGATGCAACATAATTTTATTACATCATCATCATCATTGGCACTGGCCTTCTCGAGAATTTTCGTCTATCCTGACCTGCTCTAAGCAACGACCTCTAGTTTTTATAGTTCACTACGAAGATGTCCGTATCTACAGAATCGGACCATCTGTGTTATGGTCTTTCCCTTGGTCAATTTCCAGATGGCCTTGTCACAAACTCTTCTAGCTGTTCTTACATACGGTGACAGCATTAGATAGCCAGCCTACTTCTTCCCTTGAATTACCGATGCATTTTGTAATGTCATGATTTCTCCCACATCATTCAGGGCATCTATATTCAAGCTCTATGGCAAAATTTCCCATGAGCAATGGCGCAACTCGGATGGTCATAGAATCGTGACTGTACTAGTGAGCGTTAAAAAGGACTTCTTAAGCTAAACAGGAACAGTTTGAGGAAGATTATTGGTCTTTTTACTGGATACTGCACCCTCAGAAGGCACATACACATAATGGGTACTGAATCTGATTCTCTTTGTCATCTTATGGAGGAGACTTCACGATATATACCTTGTGATTGTTAGGTCTATTCTGCTCGAAGAACCTGGGAACTGCAAGAAATTCCTGTCAGGTGTTTGATGAATTTTATTTCAGCTATAAAGCTTTCTTGTTAATAATGATTTAGGGTTTAGTGCAATAGACCTCTGGTCGATGTGCCCTGATCTTTGGAGCTGCCCAACCTCTAAGTTTAATCTCATGTTTTTATAAAGGTTGTAAAGTTTATGGTTGGATTTCCAACTTAAATAAAATGCACTGTAAATAATTTTTATTTATCTGAACACCAAAAAGGATGGTAACTACTTCATTCTGAAAACTTCACCACTTTTTCATTTATAGCTCCTTTGGCTCCAGATAAAAGAGCTTTACTCACCGTTAATTCAAGCACTGTTCTGATTAATCTGAACAGTTGGCACAGTGGAGGTTGCTTCATTAGATTCTTTATTATCCAATACAAAGTACGAGGTAATGGTGACTGGATACTGGTCAGTAATGAAGTACTTCCTGAGCAGAAGACTGTTACCATAACTGATCTGACACCCGGTACATGGTATTCCCTTTTAATAACAGCTAGAAATGATGCGGGATCAACTGATGCAGAATATGTGTTCGCAACATTGACGCTTTCAGGAAGTAAGTACTTATTTAAATGAACTTGTTTATTGTAAATTTCTCTTTATCTAGGTTCTCAGATTGAATAGTTTAATGTCATTAAATGCATATTTAAATACTCTTAGACTTTCTCAATAATAATTTAAGTACTTCTCGACTTTCAAATTTAAAGAGAATTTGGTGTCTTCCGACGCTTATAATTAATGTCAAAAATTATTTGTATTTTCGATCCCAACTTTCTGACATTCTTGCGTGTATGGTACTAAACTAACTGGTCATACACATGATGCAGAAACCTCATTTTAAGTTACTTCAGAACATACGTGCGTGAACTTATGTAGAAGGTTCACAGAAGTGTTAAATCTCTCTAATACCATAAAAATTCGTTATATAAAGAATTTAATGTTATTTGGCTCAGTTTATTCAGTTCAGGCTCTTGCACCACAAAAATATGTTTTCAGTCAAGGTAATTACCTTGTAGTTAATATTTTAATAAAAAATATAGATAATTGAAAGCTGCTTGTAGTCTCTAAAAAAATACTGTAGAATTATTAGAACAGTATATATACAATAGAAATACTGGAACTATAAATATCATTAAAATATAAATACTTTGGATGCAGAAATTTTTAAAATATTTATAGTCCAGTAATTATTAGAATATAATAAATGTAGAACAGTATAACATAAAAATTCGTTACATAAAGAATTTAATGTTATTTGGCGCAGTTTATTCACTTCAGGCTCTTGCACCACAAAAATATGCTTTCACTCAAGGTAATTACTTTGTACTTAATATTTTTAAAAAAAATATATAATACAGATTTTAAAAAAATTCTGCAGAATTATTAGAATATATTCATTATGCATGCGATAGAAATACTGAAACTATAAATATCAATAAAATATAAATACTTTGGATGCAGAAACTTTTTTAGTTACTTACAGCCCAGTAATTATCGTAAAAAAAGGTTTTTCTTCGGGAAAAAATACGACTGAAGGTTTTTTTCACAGAAAGCTTTGCTGTGCTATTATTAAAAAAATGGGTGAAAATGTCCCTGTACGCTTCAGCCTTTTTAAAAAGGAAATAGCTGAGGGAAATAAATTTGAGGGAAGGGTAAGTAATTTATACAGGAAATGAGGTGGTATTTCTAATGTATTGTTTTACGCTGAATCAAATGGGACCAATAACTATAGTTTAGAAGCTATAAAACTTTTAAACAGAAAAGTACAATTTTTACTCGGACTAATTAAAAATCTGGCATTTATTTCTAAATGAGTAAAATATTTGTTTCTGATATATTTTTTTATTATGAGTTGAATGAAACTAACTACACAGGAGTCAATATAATGAATAGTCAAGAAATTGCTAGAGTTTTTAGTTTAAAAAAAGTACTGCTTTTGTCATGTACTAATGCACACACATTACATTAAAATACATCATAAATATATTATCTGAAGAACATTTGAACATGTTTCGTGTGTAAATGTTTACCCATAAATTGAATGAAACTAAATAAGCGATGATCGGACAAACAGCATAGAAGTTATAAGGGTTTCATGTACAAAAAGTAAAATTTTCTGCATTTATTCATACATTTTATCATAAATTTTCTACTATACAGACAAGTTCAAGTATTAAGTTCAAAATGTAAAGAAAACATGGAAAAATTACAGAACAATGAAAAAAGGGAAAAGGAAAATAAATAATGAAAATAATAAAAAACAAATATTTAAAAAAATCCGGAAAAAAATTCCAAAAAGAGGAAAAAAAGAAATAAAAATCCGGAGAATAAAAGATATAATCCTTTCATCAGCTTACACGATGATATCGGCAAAAAGGTGTGCTTTCTGATATTGTATCAAAATAGCCAAAGCAAAATATATCAATACAATAGTGTGATGAGCACTCAAAAAAATTTTACAACAAATAAAATAGAACATATTAAGTAAAAATATCACGTAAAAACGGAAAATAAAATATAAAAAAAATACAGATATATTTCTAACAACCAAAATATAACGAAATATTTCTAAACGAGCACCACCTATGCACTACTCATGCAAATCTCTAAGAGAAAAAAAAAACAGTTCTTTTTTGTTTTTCCCTCCTGGGGGAAAACTCCAATTGTTCTGCCTGTGGCTATTTTAATTTTTCCCCTTTAGGAGCTCCAAATTTCATTTACATTAAAATTGGCGATCTAAACGTAACATTTAACATATAATTTCTAATGTGAATTGTAATGTAAAATTTATTCTAACAGAGTATCCTCCACACATATCAGAAGTTGTTGGGTCATCTGGCCTTTTCTACAATCACCTTACGATCACTGTTCCAGTCATAAGCTCTGTTACAGTTGTTATATTTGTCTTCTGTACAGTTTGTATTGTTACAAAGAAAAAATCTCCAAGAGCTGAATACAGAACTGCAGAAAGTAAGTTTCAAAATTTTTCACTGAAATTATATTTATACAGGTTGACATTAAAGTTAAACTGCTTTAAAGAAATACTTTTACAAACGAACTTCCCTTATCAGGTTTATTTTTTTAAATAATTTCTACCAACATCAATTCAAACATCATTCTTTATTCCTTTTTAAAGCATTTAAACGAAAAAGATGTCTAATTCGAAGAAATTACTTTTATATAAATCACATTTGCAACAATTATTTAAAAATTAAACGATATTTTATGCTAAACAATGTTACTTAAGTGCTTTTATAAAAACTTTTTTTGCTTAGAAGAAAATAACATCAGGTAATAATTATTTTAATTATTGTAACATCTAATTTGTAGTCTGTTATTCTAATATTAGTAGAGTACTAACTATTCAAACGTTCGTGCTAAAAACAGGCATATGTTACTAATTTATTTAAGTGACAATAAAAATTATTTATTAATTTTCTGACAAGAGTAATATTTAGAAAAATTAGTTTATTTTGACATTTCAATTTTAGGTATTTAAAACAAAATCATAAGTTTCAGTAATATTAGACATACTTTTCTTTTCGATGAATTTGGATTCTGCCTCCCAAAATATAGGGGCAACAGCAATCTGAGAAATATGGTTCCAACAGTTTTGTCTGGAGAGTAGTCCGAAGTTTGGATCCCTTAATGTTTATTTTACTTTTTGCGTACTTCACAATATCTCGAGAACTTTTTAATTGTATTGAAAAGTGTTTGCGCAGAATTATAAAATGTGTTTATCCAAAGATAATTCCATGCAAAAATAATTTTTTGTAAGAATTTATTATTTTTTATTATTTCATTTAACAGCGTAACAAGCATTTTGAAATGTAAAGTATAATTTCTTTACATAATTTTGAAGAATATAACACTACAAGACAAAATATAAATTTTGAGCGTAATCGGTCGACTAGTTCCTGAGAAATCGAATTTTAAATGTACGATATTTTAATATTTGTATAATGCTCATAATCATATGCATTGTGGAAAAATATAGTTTTCAGCATCATTTTGAAGAATATAATAATACGTGGCAAAACATAAAAGTTTTGCGCGAAATCATTAGAGTGGCTCCTGACAAATCAGATTTTAAATATATGACATTTTTATATTTGTATGATGCTTATAAACGTGTGCAATGTGGAAAAAAACCTTTTTCAGGTGCTGAAAGAAATGAAACTGTGAAACAGGAAAATATTCCACTTTCTGATAATTATGAGAGTGCTCAAGAGCCAGCTTATTTTCCCATGCCTTATTCAACAAACAGAGTGACGAGCTTTGATAGAGAACATTACAATAGAATACACGGAACACTTGACAGCCAAAGAAGTGAAAATTTGTATAAAGTACCATCGTCACCTAGAAGAGTGAGTTAACTTAAAAATTTTTTTATACGATTCTTTATGTTTGAATTACTTAATCAATAAAAACCCAACCCGAAATGATTCAGAAACATTCCCAGGCAGTAAAAAATTGTCTGATTTATTCCTAAAAAAAATGAATTAAAGAGCAAAAATTATTTAGTATTTATAAAGCACAAAATATCTAATTTCAGTATAGCACAAAATGCCTAATTTACAATTCAGAAACATGCCTTCACTGCACAAAATTATTATTTTGTGTTAATGAAACCAAACTCTTACAGCATAGAATGTGTAATTTATGTTTCAGAAATAATTTTTTATCTTCGCAAATCATGCACAGAAAAATATTCTGGATCAAATTGCGGTAATAAGTACTGACACTATGAACGCAACATTCTTAAAATCTATTTTCCCGAATAATTCATATTCACCTTAAAGTTTCATACCGTAGTGTTTACAAAAATATTTATTTCATTTCAGTGTCAGTAAATAAAGCAGTAAAAATTACAGTATATCAGTATTTTTATCAATAAAATGTTACGACAAAATGAATTTTACTGTAAAATCTACAGATAATAACGTAATTTGATCCAGAATATTTAGCAGAGATGTGTGGCTTTTATAGACTCCTTTTAACTGTTTCGGATATATAATATTTGAAAGAGTATATTTTGATAAGATATACTTTCAAAACTTTTTAAAGTATAACATTAAATAGTATTGAAATAACAAAAAATAACATTAAAATAGTATTGAAAACTTTGCTTTTTAGTGAAGTATTTAGAGTTGTCCAAGAAATTTGTTTAGTTAGCTATACAATTTACTGTTAGAAATTTCTCGAAAAAAATGGTTAGACAACAATATTTTTAATTACTATTTTACCATATTCGTACATAATAATCAAATGATCATAAATAAGATGGTATCCAAATTGTTAACTGTGAGAAAAACCGTTTATTAACTGTTTTCACCTAATACAGCTAAACAACGAGGATTTTATAACAACAACTAGACCCTCCTAATTAAGCCAGTTAGTTCCTTGCAGATAGGTACATAATATATCCGAGAGGGCTAATCTGTCAATCTTATGACCGACAGAATAGGGGTCAGAGTCCAAACGTGGACACCACAATATTTCCTCCATTCCCTTCAATATATGAAGAGTATTCAGTGTACTGCAATCCCCAATTTGTGACCCTGGGCTATTAGAATACCGTACTCTTTTTCACGCATAGATGACATCACTCTAAAGCTGCTAAACTATCTAAAATGTGCTGTTAAATTTCTATTTTAAGGTTTTGAAATCATACTAGTTATAAATGGTTAAAAACCGAATAGTTTTCTATTCATGATTTTCTAACCATGCTAGTTGTAAATGGTTTTAATACCACAAAGGTCAAATATGTTCCTTACCGTAAACTTTATGACTAATTAGATGTTCATACTGCTGCTGGTTATTTTACCATAATTTTAGAATGAAAACCTATTAGTGTTAGTTTTATCTACTATTAATCCATGACAATATAATCTTTTATTTATAATAGTAATTGAAACAATTTGGAATATTTTTGAAAGAATTGGGAAATGTGAAATAACAATTTTAAAAGAAGCAGCTGAGAAGCTTTTGTTCATAGTTCTGTACGGCAAATAAAATAAAAAATTTAAGCATTGAAATGTATGCAATACAAAGGTGTTATTATGCCTCAGTTATTTGTCACAGTATATGGTCACAAAAACTTTTATTAAAAAAACTCTGTCGCATTTTTAAATAAAGTTATAGTACGTACTACAACTTTATTTAAAAATGCGACAGGGTTTTTTTAATACAGGTACCCGTATTTTATAAGACTAATATTTTTATATGGCAGGGAATGCTGGGCAATTAACAAAGCAGACGAAATAGAAACTAAGGACTTTCGAGAGAAAACTATTAAGAAACATTTGTGGTGCAGTAAACCGTGAATTACAATCAAAATACAAAAAACCTAACATAGTAAAAGTGATAAAGGTTTCTTATGTAAGGTGGCTAGGACATGTATTTTGAAATAGCGATGAAAATCCCATTAAGAAAAAGCCTTTCAAACGCCAGAGGGAAAAAGAAAAAGAGGAACAAGATGGTTAAACAGAGTAGTGGTTAAGGGAAAGCAGTTGGAGAAATATACAATTAAATAGATCTAGATGGGGTAAACTGACTGATACGGTCTTGACCGGTAACCGGCTGTAATGCCTAAGAAGAGGAAGAACCGTATTCTTATTATTAAATTATGATTATTCATGACATTATTTTATAAAACAACGATTAAGGGTTGTGTCACAAGACATTCTTAACTGTTTCCAAATAAGTAACCTTTCTAGGTGGAGATAAAATTACAAATTGATTAATTTACATTTAAAAATACGATTCATGTTATAATTCTGATTAAGTGCCATAAGCTCTGCTAGCCATATATAATTTTGTTTTCACGAGTATTTTCGACCTTTTTTATTTTTAATATAAATGTTAAGAAAATGACTTTGTGCATTAAACTGAGTACGCTACAAATTTGTAAGTACAATTTTTTCTTCTATTTTCTGTCCTTTACGAGAAGTATAACATATTTAACCCTGTGCCACTAAAAGCATTTAGTAAGTTGTCACATTAAGTAGTCCCTCTTCTAATACTAGACTTTTTTTAAAATACGTTTAATTTCAAATGAATAAATATAATTTGTTGCAAGATCGTAATATTAAAAATGTAATGTGTATTCTTAATGTTTCTTGATATGATTTTCCAGAAAGAAAAAGAAGAATGCGTCTATGCCACGCCTTGCATTGTGTCAAAGACCCCCAATACAGGTAAGTTATAAAATATAAAAATATGATTAAAGCACGAGGAATTTTTGAATTGCCTTTTCAACTAAGAATCAGGTATTGGAGTGAATATTCCAAATAATAAACCATCAAAGGTTCTCGAATATTGCTGTAAAGATAAGGGATTCTGAATATTGGTCGATATTATCAACGTGTAATATCAACTTCAATGATGTTTTAATTGATTTTAATACGCAGCAAGTCAAAATGTAATTTTAGAACATATTTTATTAATCGGACTATTTATTTGCTTAAATATTAAATAGTGTATTTTGAGTGTAAGGTATGAAATGAAATAGTGTTGATTTATTTTAAAGCTTTTGCTAAATATTCGACATAATTTCAGTAGGAACTATTTTATTTTATACTAACACTTCGCAAAATGGTCTGCTCAAAAAAGTGGTTTTCAGAAAATAATATTTATCTTCCTTATCTCGTAATTTTGTAAGTAAAAATATGTTTTGAGTAAAATGTCTTTGTGTAAAAATCATAACAAAGAAGCTTTTGTGAAGAAATATTAAGTGAGACTTTTTTATGGCTTTATACACTGTAAACAATTCAGGTATAAAGTACCAGCCTTTTGATTGCATATTTCGTAAAATCTATTTTCCGCAAAAACCTTTTTACTCCAAATATTAAACAGTAATTTTTTTCTGTAATATTTATTTAATTAGAGTCATTCAGTGATTTTACGGTAATTAGTGATAAAATCATTAAAATAATCTATGTAAAAATCACGTCAAATCAGAGTTTTTCATGTTCCTTTAAAAGTGAATTCCCCATAAAGAGTACCAGCACTTTCCACGGTAAAAAGTACCTTCACTTTTTACTGTAATTTGATCCCAATTCTTTTGCAGTGTAGCAAAACCCCGAACCTGACAGAGACCAATTACAAAAGGATTATATTACAAAAGTCAAATCATTTAAGATGTTTACTCTCTTAGCATTCCGAAATAGACTTATATATTTTTATATTTTTTTGTATTTAGGTCATCGAAAATCACGGGGATCTTCCAATTTTGATAGAAGTCAATAAAGGAACGTTTGAAGGAAAGAAATAAAGTGCCTTGCAATTTTGCTAAACACCGAAAGAACTGTTATATGGAGTTTACTTTATTTGTCCAAAATAAGTAAGCAATTTTGTCAATTAAATTTATAAACAAGGTAATGGAATTTAATATTATGTAAATTTATTTACTAATATTAAATTTGTTTTTACCTTTATCTGTAATAATTTAAGCAGTAAAATGAAAGCTTAAAGATATACATATAATTCATTGATATACGTTATTCAATGCGATGAGTAATTATCATACTAAAATTTATTTCTAAGTCCTTTTCATATAATCCTTAGTAGAATATAAAGTTTTGTAGACTGTCTAGTAAATTTAAACTATTAACTTATTTCTATAAACAGAAAATTGTGAAATTATTCATTTACTATACAAGCCCCAAATGAAAAATAATTTTTTAAAGTAAATAAAAATAACTACCGTATATATTAGCATAAAAATTGACTTTTCAGAACCATAAAATTTTACAAAAATCAGAGTTCGATTTATATACCGGTAATTTAGTCGGACATTTGCTGATTGTGAAATCGATGCATTATAAACAATAAGATAGATATGAATAACTCGGTATCAATTTCCTCATTCAAAAACTATTTTTAATATGTTTTAAGAAATTACCTTTGCATTTTCCATCATCAAATTCTCTTAAAAATTAGTTTTTTTGGAAACAATACTTTAAATTAAGTTCAGAAAAAAATTAAGAATAAGAACTTTTGTTTATTCAAGAGTTTTTTTTTAAAAAAATATAACACAATAAAAATTTAGAAAATATAACATAAAGCTACAAATTTAACAATTCTAAAATAACATCTGTTTTAGATTCAATAAGGTTAGTAGTTCCCACTCTGCTATAGATTCTACATTATTCTCATCTGTTGTGTGCTACAAACATTGTCTTCACCCCATCCCAAGAATTTAAAATTCCACACTTTTTAAAAGATTATATGATTACATCTGAATCCACAGTTTGCAACGCGTCTAGTACCATTTCATGCATGAGTGATTCTCACGAAATACGACAATTGACGGTCTTTAGCTTTATATTTGTCTATTACTATACTACTAAAAAAACTTTTGTTTGAAAAAATTAGTAAATAGCATATCTGTTAGCAATTTAAAATGATCTTGCATAAGCATTGACTGATTTGCATACTTAAAAAATTTAATTGAATTTCAAAATGTCATTTTCCTGGTATGTCACAAATAATATTTCCAATAATAACTAGCTTCAAAACTTCTCATAAATTTTTCAATATCGAAATTTTTTATCTCAACAGTTGTAAGCATTTCTAGAATATATGCAGCATATATTCTCTTATTTCCAAAAACTTTGTCTAAATTTTTTTTTCTCTCAATAATTTGTTTGTCACATGAAAATCAGTCATTTTCCTGGCCACTTTTTTTTAGTAATTTATAACCAAAATAGATAGAGCCAGCAATCAATATCTTAGGTTAAGATATTGATTTGAATACCATCCTATCAGAACATGTCTTATTTCAGGAATAAAGAATCAACTTTCTGGCTCAAAATCTATTTCAAAAAATTTTACTAGGTGAGTAGGTTTTTATGTTGCCATTTTCCAAAACGTCTTAGGCCGAAATGTTAAATTAAAGTAAAGTTAAGTGCTATAAAATGGCAAATTGTCATTATCCTGGCTGTCATTTTCCTGGCTTTTGAATGCCAGTTTCCAGAAATTTTTTTAAGCAGTATAATGTAAAGAGGGAAAGCAAATATTAACCTAATACCCAAATTATGTAAGATTATAATATGCGCGTACGTAATCAAAGTTATTTATTTGTTTAATGATTGATTATTTTACACAATTTTATTCTGTACATATAAACAGCAATAACATTTTTGATTCTTTCTGCAGTGGATAAAAGAATTAATTAAAAAAAATATGGTCCATCTAACATAAAGGCTTTGGGTTTCTTTTTCAAAGCACAGATAGTTAAAATATAAAAAATAGGCTAGGAACATCACTTTACAATTTAGTTCTGTCATAGTTTTTTTCTACTTGGGTGTATAAATTAAAGAATGTAATAAAGTAGTAAAATAAAATGAATTGAAAAATTTTAAATTTTAGTAGTAAAATAAAATAATTTCCGATGTAAATTATTATAAAATTAATTTTACTATTAGCAATCAAGGAAAAATAAACTGAGCAAAGAAAAAAAATGAAAGAAAGAAAAAACGAGAAGCCGAGAAAAAAGTGTATGTTTAAATTGTTCACAATAATTATTTTTTGAATTTATTTACATAAAAATGTTAAAATTAACTTTTCAACTTTGTCTTTTTGAGTTCCTTAAGTTGAGTTAATTACTATTTGCTTAAAATGACTGTTTTCTTAACATCTAAGCTAATATGTAATTTTCCTGGCATTCAAAATTTGGTGAATATCTATTTTTTTTTCCTCGAGCAAATGTCAATAAACTACATTGCTGTCTGTAAAATATTAATAAATGTAACTAAATAAATATAAAAAAAAATTAGAATGTTTTGAAAACTTTAAATTTTAAGAAATTTTTTTCCGAATTGTCATGTTTCCAAAGAATTACCCTCATAACGTCTCTTAAAAGCAGCGCGTAAATTTTGTTTTTGTAAGCGTTTTAAATATGAAATATTTTTTTACCTGAAGCAATTTCGCAGATTAAATATTATTCTTTTTCAATTTTCGAAATTTTCATATTTGTTATTATCAGCGGTCGACATATACACCCGACCTATCAGAAATTTGCTATCTCGTAATAAAAAATAGAGGGTCGACTTATACACGGGGATATACGGTATTAGAAATGCAGTTTTATCGGTAAAAATCGAAAAGCTGTTATTTTTTAATTGTTTTTCATTCATGTTTTGATGAATGTTTTTTTTTTAATTTGTACTGATTTTTGTTGCTGTTGAATAGTTATTTAGTATGAATACTATAGTTAAATTTAAAATCAAAGGCTAATTCAAATAATTCATTTCATGAAAATCAAAGACTCAAAATTATTGCCTATATTAGTTTAAGGAATTTATTTCTCTGTCTTACTATAGTCATCCAAATTTATTCCTGCAGAAGAAAAAAAAATTGCTGTTGTTTGAGCCAATTGTGTAAACTTTGGTTTCATATGCTATTTGAAATCAATATTGTTACCGCAGCAACTTCACTTTTTTAAATGAAGCATAATTTTGATTTTATCTCGCCTGCCTCGTTAATTAATAACTGTACCTAATATCTAAAACTGTACATGTAAATTATAGGAAAAAAGAAAAATATTGTAACCATTCAATAATTACTTAAAAGGTTTGTTAGAAACGATAGTATAAATTATGGGTGCCCAATATGCGTGCTTCAAACATGCAGTTTTGGATGATTGCAAGAAGGGATTTTATCAGTTTTCATGCTGTACTTTTTCACCGTAATGAAACTTGTCAGTTATTTTTTTTTATTTTTTCATTTTTAGCAGCATAAATTGATCGTTGGTGTGTGCAAACACTCCAAGTAAGCATACTGTTAGAACAGACATTGAACATAAGTTAGCAACGATTTAAAAATTTAACATGAAAGCATTAAAAGATTATATTTATATTTAAAACATTAGAGTACTAAGAACATTAGAACAAAGAAAAAGCGTAAAAATATCAAAAACATAAGCATCAAAAACATAACAAAAGTTAATGGAAATTTATTCAGTTTGCAGAGCTTGTAATAGCTCACGTGCCCTCCAGTATCTGTCGTAGATGTTTCCTACCACTGCTCGGTAAACCCCCAAATGCTCTGCCTGCCCTCTGTAGATTGTAGTAGATTTGTCATTACACAGGGTGCACCACGCGATGGCATACTACATTACACCCCCGGTAATGAAACTATGGAGCATAATATGCCGAATATTTGATTATTTCTGGACATAAATATTAATAGAAAAGCAACCATACTTTTTAATGAAAAAAACACGACCTGTTTACGTATAATAAAAAATACTCAGTTGGACCATTTTTCTGTTCTCAGAAATTATTGATCTTATGAAATATATATTCTAATGATTAATGTTTTCTTTACAGGCTATTGCTGATCTATATACTTTCATCGTTGATGTCTATGACTTCAAAAAAAAGTGTTAATGTTATCATCGCTCTTTTTATTGTTTGATAAATTTGATCCGAAGAAAAGAAAAACAATATATTTGGAATTGATGTTGAACTGGCGAAGTGTACGCAACTAACTGTTAAGTGTTATAAGATGTGATGAAACATGTGGGTTAGGAAAATGTTTATGTACCGATAAAATGTGTACGTACTGATGAAAGGTACACATTCGTTAGAAAACTACAGAAGAAGTGATAAACCATGTGCTTTAATGTGAAGAGAAATACGAATGCATATGACTTGAAAAGAGCTTGTTGTTGTGGAATGAGTTTTTTTTTTGAGTAAAAAAATATGAAAATGTTTTTTTTTAAAATTTCCTTTTAAGATTGTGTAACTTTTAACCCAGCATGTAACTCTCAATATTTTAATAAATAATTTTTCATGACTACACTTCTGATTAAAATTATTCAAATTTTGAAAGCCTAACATTTTTATGGCTAACCTGCGCCTGCCCTACTTTAATATACACTTATGGACAAAAAAATTAGCTCGCCAAGAAGGAGTCGTCAAAATGAAACGAAATTTTACATACGTAATGACTACTTTGATATAAGTAAATGATTAGAAAATCAAAGAAAAACGATAATCTTTGATTTTTCTAATAATTTATTTATATCAAAGTAGTCATTACGTATGTAAATTATCGTTTCAGTTTGACGACTCCTTGTTGCGCTGATTTTTTTGTCCATGAGTGTATTTATTAGCTTGATTATTGTACACAATAAATGTAATACTTGAAGTATACTTGTCATTGAAAAATATTCACTGGTTTAAAAAATTAAAGTGGAAAAAATCTCATGTTTTGAACGCTCAAAGATAAAGGTACGTTTTACAGCGCTCAAAATTGGCACCCTTTATCAAGATCCACAATACGTGAAATTATTTTGACAGCTAAAATCATGACGACTTCTTTCACCTTAATATTTGTAGAACTTTTCATATTCATTAATTTCAGCTCTGAAATAAATATATTTAGCTTGATGCTGGAAGGACTTATCAAACATTTTTCAAAACGAGTAATATTTGACCAACATAGATACAAATAACTAAAGTTGACTAATATTACTGCTTTAAGTTTCCCTGAGTCTAATACTTATTTACCGATATTTTCGAAGACGTAGCGGGAGAATATAACCCTTAAAAATTTTTAAAATTAGAAATATTTACAGTTTACTTCCTACCAAGTTAAAGATTTATTTCATACGAACCTAAACTGTTGCGCTTTATATCAAGTATAATAATGAAAATATTAGTGTTTCGTAAAAAATTCATCGATATATTATTATTAATCAGTTATATTAAGCACTTATAACTAGCTGAATACCCTTTCCACATCCGGGGTAAATAGGTCTTCATCAACAATGATTCATCAACGGTGTTGATCAACACGACGAAATCATACATAAAATTAAAAGCATTTACCAACGCAGCTAATAAAGCTAAAAAAAAAAAATTTAATTTATTGTTATTTACTGCTCTCCCCGGTGAGTTTACTAGTTATGAAATTAACCAAAGGATGTTTTAGAAGTTTATCCCATCAAAGTAAGGATTAACAATATTCAGTATCATTTGGTATAATTCTATTACTCCACATCAACATGTCTTAGTCAAAAATTAAGATAATGAGCAATTTTCTTCGGTATTTATCCTTTTCTGTAAAAAGCCTACTTCCTTAGTACCTATAGTATGCATCTTGATATTTTGGCACCAATATTAGTGAAATTAGTACCCATTAAAAACATCAATTAACATAATACCAGTAATATCAATTACCAAAATTAGTTGAGCATCATTGGCATCAATAATAATATGGTGATTTCTTTTTATGGTTTTCGTAAACTAACAGTATTTACTTTTCTTACATTAATTTAGCTTTGCAGTAACCAACTTTTTCTTATTTTAATTTGCACCAATCACCAAAATTAATTAAGCAACATGGACGTCAATAACATTAAGGCACCTTTTTACGGTTCAATACGAATAGGAACTTATTCTCCATTAAATTAAATTGTTAATTAAAAACTTACTTTTCATTTAAATTTCTGTCAATTACCAAATAAATCAATTTTAGAAACGTTAGTGAACCGCCGACCCAAATTTGGGCTTACGACTACTAATGTTAAACTCCGTAACCTTGTACTTTTGAACCCAATCCGTAAGACAATGTAACTCCTGGATCAGGTATTGTAAAAAAATTGCCTTCGTGGAGGAACTTTTTGATTAAGCTAATTCGCATTTGAGTTACATGGAGAATAAAACCACGAAAACTCCCCACGGTTTGCCTAACAGCAAGGGGACTCCAACCCATCATCCATTTACCACTGAGGATATTTTCCGTCAAATTAATAAAATTAAATATAATATAATAGTGAAAATATAATTGTTATTCTCGAAAATAAATAGTAACGAGACTAATATTTGTATAATCGTTTTTGGGGAACTAATATCGGTACTTATTTATAGACTGACTACAATTTTCAAACTGTTATTGACGCTAGTGATGCTTAATTAAGTGTGGTATTAAATATGGCCGTTATGGGTCTTGTGATAAGAAAAACTTTTTATACCAATATCGATGCCTAGTCTAAATTTGTGGCAATAAGTTTTTTCTGCCTTACGAAACGGATAATTACCCTAATATGGTACCCAATACGCAACATATTTTTTATTGATAGTTTCTCTGTGCATTTCGCACGGGAATAAATAAATTCTAATTAGTGCATGATAATGATGACATTTCTAGTAAAAAAAAATTTGGTAATGAAACCAAAATTTATTAATATCAATTTACGAAGTTTATTTGATAATTTCTCCATTCATGTCATTAAAGCATGCCAGAAATTTTGGTTTTCAAAAAATACAAAACTGAAAAGTAAATTGAAACAATATATTGATTTTCATGCCATGATCATGCCTATGGTGATAAAATTACCAAATTTTACCACGTATAAGCATATTTTATCATATATTATAAAACCATATTTTATTGTTAATTTCACTGAAATCATTACCTCAGTGTTTTTCGGTATAAATTACCAATGTTTTGGTGTCCTCATACAGTCAGAAAAAAAGGATAATTTTACCCTATTTTAGCAGGTTTGGGAACAATTTTTTTTAGTACGAAACTTCTTCTTACTATTAAATTAACCATCATATGAGTTATAAGTTTAACTCACCAAAATAAATATTAGCTATACATATGGGATCTTTATATCTGTACCATGCGCTAAATATTTTACCTCTTGAAAACTCCAATGTTGGCGCGTTTTGGTTTTGCTTGTAATTGTTTATTAACGGTAACGAGTTTCGAAGTGTTTTCGGTTGTATTAATGTTTTTTTTACCTGTAGAAACTGAAGTTTGCTGCGAAAAATGTGTATGTTATATAATAAAGATTTTTATATTTTAATTTTCAATTTTGTAAACTGTATTAAACAATTTCATAAAGTACAATTTCTATCAGCTCCTGCTCTGTTAAGCCTATTTCGAATTCGTCATAATATTATCTGCTATCCTTATTCTCAATTTACAAACACATTTTGTTTTAAGAATTGGTGTATATATACAACCTAAAAAATTCATTTATTACTTTATTTTCACTCGTAAAAATAACACTTTACTGCTACTTATGCGCATCTTACTGTAATTGCAAATTTCAGTGTAACTAAATAACAAATATTGCGGTTGGTGGCGGCTACTCTACACCAAATAGTGTAAAAGAACATTCTGGGTGTTTCAAAGCATCAGGAAGTATCCTTGGATTTTCACGCAATAAATCCCCACTTAGGAGTAGAGTAGTTGCCACTATTTTTGGTGATCACAATCATGAAAAATTTTTCACGGTGTGGACAGTTTTCTTTGTGTCTACGAACGTATATATACCAAATTTGCTGCCTATCGATTCAAATTGTATAAGGTACAAATATATATATATATATATATATATATATATATATATATATATATATATATATATATATATATATATATATATATATATATATATATATATATATATATATATATATATATATATATATATATATATATATATATATATATATATATATATATATATATATATATATATATATATATATATATATATATATATATATATATATATATATATATATATATATATATATATATATATATATATATATATATATATATATATATATATATATATATATATATATATATATATATATATATATATATATATATATATATATATATATATATATATATATATATATATATATATATATATATATATATATATATATATATATATATATATATATATATATATATATATATATATATATATATATATATATATATATATATATATATATATATATATATATATATATATATATATATATATATATATATATATNAATTATAAATTAATTATTTAAAAAATTAATTAATTTAAATATTAAGTATAATTTATAGGATATATACTTTCTTTATAATGCCATTACATATTTCTATTAATATAAAAAGTTTCAGAGCTTTTTATTCACTTTACTTTTTTGGGATTTTATGAACTGAAAAATGACAGTTTTCGTGAGAATGGCCCATATATAATATATCGTCTAATTAATTCAATCATCGAATTTATATTATATATCGCCCAATTTAACCAATTGGTACCCGAACGTAAACAAGTGCAAAACGGTTTCAGTCGCATAAAAACAATAAAGATGAGTATCCCCTGATAATGAAGATTTTACATAGAAACGTATCGTGGGTCTAATAATTTGGTCTTTATACATTTTGCTTTATTTATATTGTTATTAATCATATGATTAATTTTAAGTTCAGAATTAGTTATAAATAAATTGATATAAATAAATGAATTGTAAATATTACAACATTAAGTTTGATAACAAAAAAAAATATAAAAGTATTTTTGCCATCATATACGCGGTATTGGAGATGTATGTAAAAGTACTAGGCCCCTTATATGCGGCATTGGTCTATTAAGTGTCAGCAAGGCATAATACATCTATTTATATTATTAGCTTATCAATTGTATGGTGTGTTGTTTCTGTTCCTTTCCGTTTCTTTGATCCATGGTCACCTTTAAATTTTAGAGAAGCTTATCATTTTAGACGGCAGCATTTGTTACTAAATAGATATACGTGATCAATCAGCTAGAATGAGGCTGTTTTTACTGGACTAAGTAAAGTTTTGCATTAAATATCAATATCAATAACTAATTAAATAAAACACTTTTTAGTCGGATAAAATTTATTTAGGAAATCATACGTATTTATAAAAATAATTTATACGTCTTTTAAAAATTACATGGTTATTAGTTAAATGAAAAAAGTTATGTACAGTTAACTTCAAAATAATTAAAAATTCTTTCAGATATTTCTGCAATTGAGATTAATATAATATAGTCATTTTCAATACATATAGAAGCAAAAAGGAAGTTTGTTTTGAAAAGATAAGTATAGAAACAGTTCAACTATAGTTTGTCCGTATGTTTAAAGATGGAGGGTTAAAACTAGATGTAATTTTTCAGGACTTAAACTTATATTTCAGGACTTAAACATTTACAACCTTCATTATTTTCCAAAAATTACTTTTAAAAAAATTCGCCGAACCCCTTAGACTTGTCAACTGTTATCAACACATAAAATAAAAACATAAAATAACACATAAAATAAAGTGCATTTAAAAACGATTTTTTTCCCTTTCTAAAAATATTTTCAGGTAAACAGGGTATTGGATTAAGAACTTGTTTTACAAGAATACAAATTTCTTTTGTTTTGAAAATTGTAGTTTAAAAAAAACTCATTTTCATTACTTTCTTTTTAGAAATATTTAAATAAGATCATTTATTTTGTTCAAATCCTTCGTATTTATGACATATCATAAATCACTTGTCTTTTATGTTTTGTTTTTATGGCTGAAAAAAAAAACAATTTTCAAAATTATTTTATCATTTTTGAGTGAGAGAAAGAATTTTGACACTGATGGCTTTTTGAAAGCGGCTAAAAAGTAATCTGAACTTCTTTTCTAACCTTAAGTTGCGCTTAACTGTCTTAGATATCTTTTTTCAAATATGATGAAAAAAAGAATAAAAAAAATATAAATGTAACTGCTCCAAGAAAAGGAATTAACGCGAGCGTTGAAGAAAATGGATTATTTTAACCATTGTTTCAATAATTGAACTTTTGAAATAATCAGTAAGGAGCATTTTTTCACATTAATTGAGACAATTATTTCACCCTATTAATGTTAAACGAGTAAAATTGCTCTCAGTTATAAACAGTTGTCTATGAGACTATAATTTTTTCACAAATAGTTTTGAATTGAAAGAGTTTATTATCAATAAATAAATAAAGTGCTTCTTTAGTCAAAAAAAAAATGAAAAGAATCATCATATTCATTTAAAAAATCAATATTTAATTTTTTTGAGTAGATGAAATTTAAAGAAGTCAGCAATTTTTTCTGCTAATATATATGACATTTATTTTACTATTTTAATTTCAAATAAGAAAATTTGCATTCACCGAGAAACAAATGGTCAAGGTGAGAACAATTTTACTTTACAGATGAAATTAAGAATTTCAGGTAGAAAAAGTTAAAAGTTTAAGTTTTTAAGATCAATAGATTACAGAAGGCCATTGCGCGTGATATAAGGATAGCCCAAGTAACAATTACACCGGTGTCATAGCGTTGAAAAATATATCAGTGATATTACTCACATCCTTCCGGATTTATATTAAGACAAATAGGTGGCAACTCAGATTACGTATAACTGAGTAACATGTTCACATGAGAGTATTTAAAGTAAATGTAAAGTCGTACTTAGTAGGATAAAACTAGAAAAAAAAAACAATGAGTTGTAGTACTGACACAACCCGGACATAAAGAGGACATGTATAACTGATAGTTATTTTCTGCGCACTGCAAATTACAATGTTCAGGAGAAATGGTGTAAATGTTGTGTCAATCAATACGGTATCTTCCAAGAACCAGTGTCAGCAAACGCCCTAGCTTCGCATGAATCCCTTTCTGCTTCGGATGCGAGACTTATAGGTAATATAACAACTAAATCTTGTAACATCTCTGCAACTTACCTTTATCTTACATAAAAATAACCTGCAATGGAATCACTTTTTTCATTAAAAATTACACTGAATCACATTGATATTTTAAGGATGCATCTTTCTCAGCTTGACACTACATGCTCTTTAAATGCTCTCACATGATTTGGTTATGCATTCTAGGGTGCACTTCTATTACTTTCCTTTACAACACTGAATAATGGCACTACTGTGTCTGTTTCTGACATCATCACATAAGTCCACTTTTTGCCAGGGATAACCCTTATGTTTTGCACACTGTTTAGACTCTAACGACAAATGTCATTAAAGTCTATATTTTTACTTTAAAAGTAGCATAGTTAAAACAAAATATTTCACTTTTTGCTATTTGATTGAAGTAATGAAATGCATATTTCTGCATGAAATACAAAATTCTAAGAAGCTGAAGCGTGAAGAATATATTTGATTATGTTAAAGCTTTATATGCTTTATAAATTTTAAAGGTGGAAAAGTCAGCATGCTTCGGGCGCTTAGAAATAGGTACACATTTGCAAGACTGAAAATACGCTAATAAAGAAAACAAAACAGGCTTGATAAAAAAAGAAAAACGCAAAGTTGCTCGCGAAAAAAATAGAAAATAAAATGAAAGCAAAATAGAAATTTAGAATAAATGTAATATCGGAGAAGCAAATCAGGATAGCATGCATTTCCAAGCACTATCTAGGAATGGGATAAGGAACTAATGTCGTTTACAAAGATAATCGGTATACAAATGAATGAAACTGGATTCCAAAGTATTCAGAAGATCAGCTCAACAACTACTAATAGTACCTCTTTCAAACACATGGGGAAGAAGATAACTATGTCAATTGATGCTTTCTCAGATCATCATACTGGCTTATAATGGTTGAATTCTTTAGGATCATCACCCCCAAATACTTCACATAAATGCTAAGTAAAGCTTAAATACATATTTCTTCTTTAAATCATATTTTTTAAACCTTATTCATATCGTACAATTGATTAGAATTATCTTAAAATCATGTGACTAAATTTTAATATTCATGAGAATTTAAAATAATTTTAAATTATTCAATGAATAATGCCAGTATTTAAAATAGTAGCTCTATAGTAATCTTATAACCCGATACAAGTACCATCTATAATTTGTTTTTGAACATCATCAATACCCAACAATTGCAGAGCATCTAAACCCATTTTTAGGGCACGCTCTTGGTAGTAATACCACTTAATTTTGACCGTAATCAGAGGACGTTGACACCACCAGGGCAGGTAGAACTCACTCCAAACCTCCATACCTCAATGAAACAGAAGACTTTCATCCACGACAGACTTAATGTGCACCTTGCAGCGTATACACTGTGATTCTTTTGTCAGCCACCAGGATCGAACTCACTGCACTCAAATCTCCAACCAGAGGTGCAGGCGACACTTAAATCAATCACTACCCCTCAATGATAATTTAATTTTTTTTAAATAGAAAAAATGAAGCAATATTTATAAAAACTCGCTAAGCTTTCTTAATTCGACTACAAAATTAATGAAATAATGATAATGCAGAATGCGAAAAATTCTATTTTAAGGCCTACTTAAAACTTCTGTTCCTCCAAGGTACCAACAAATTATTTTTTTTAAAAATATTAAAAATGTTTTCGAGAAAAAAGAAAATAATCTTAAAACGAAACATAAATAGAATGCATAAACACAAAGACTTAAAACACACAAAAAATAGTTGTTTTTCATTAAACTTAGACGAAGATTTTCTTAGTATAGCTTTTGATGGAAATATTGCTACGAGGAAAGTTTGATTAAGAGTACTTTTTACACAAAACTTGTTATAACAATGCTTTTAATGCTTTTTGCTCATGAAAAATAGGGAAGGAGTCTTGTGATGAACCTTTATTACAGAGAAACCTGGAGAAAAATCAAGAACATTAAGATGAAGCATGATATTTTTCAAGATAAATTTTGCAATTTATAACAGCTGTTTTAATTTGATAGCTAAGGTTTTTCTGAAACTTTGGACAGCATGATTTTATGGATACTGCCATCCTGTGTTTCATTATCAAAATAAATCTTCACCTGTTTCAACAGTTTTTGCGCAATGTGTATATTTCCAGTGGTACTTAAAACTTTCCCTTTTCCTTATTAAACACTGATGTGTTTCACATTTATTGTAGAAGTAATTATTATTTAGAATATAATTCTTTAAATTGTTTTTATTGGAAATCAGAAATTCATTCAGATTCAATCTTTTTAATATTATTGCTAATTTATACAAAAAATTAAATTAATAACTTAAGATTCAAATACATAAAATGACTTGAACTCACATAATCAATATATAGTTATATTTCTCATGTGTGGAACTGCAAACTCGAGTATTTCTCTATCTATTGGCAATTACTATACGTATTATTCTGTATGTTAGGTTGTTTCAAGTAATAGTTTAAGTCATGTTAGAAAATTGGTTAAACTTTAAGTATTTATTTAGATTTATTTCGTTGGGTTGTCTTAATTAATAATTTGGTGGTTGTATAGTTATTTATACTTTAAGTATTATTCAGATATTTATTCAGATATTATATTCTATTTATTCAGATTTATTCAGATTCAATTTGTATTATTCATTATTTATTCAGATTCAATTTGTTAGGTTGTCTTAATTAATAATTTTGACTTGAATCGTTTTTTTATTGTTAAGTATTTTTCAGATTCATTTTGTTAGGCTGTCTTAATTAATAATTTAGACTTGAATAGCTTCTTATTCGTTAAGTATATATTTAGATTCCTTTTGTTTGGTTGTCTTAATTAATAATTTAGAGTTGAATAGTTACTTATACTTTAAGTATATATTCAGATTAGTTTTCTTAGACTGTCTTAGTTAATAATTTAGAGTTGAATAGTTACTTATACTTTAAGTATTTATTTAGATTCCTTTTGTTAGGTTGTCTTAATTAATAATTTAGTGTTGTATAGTTACTTATATTTTAAGTATATATTCAGATTCGTTTTGTGAGGTTGTCTTAATTAATAATTTAGTGTTGAATAGTCTCTTATACGTTATGTATTTATTCAGATTTATTTTGTTAGGTTGTCTTAATCAATAATTTAGTGTTGACTTGTTAGTTATTAGTTAAATATTTGCTTAGGATGATTTTGTATTTTCTTTCAAATAAAAGCTTAGCAACGAAGTAAATATTTAGACTTATTTTTGATATTTTCTTAAATAGGTGCAGAAATTTAAAAAATAACCAGTGTATGGTGAGAACTGCCATATTAGTTTGTAGTAAGTAAGATCACCTATTGTAAGATTAAATATTGTCGTATAATTCTAAATATATTCAATAGATATCTTAAAATATTTCAAATATATGTTGACAGTATATTTATATATATATCTCGTGAAAAGGATTAGAGCAGGATGACTTTCGTTACGAAAAATCGTTATTGACTGAAAATGTCTTTAAAGTAAACATTACTTATTCTAACATCGAACATTGTTATTTTGCTCACAATTCGTAGAAGCGTCCGAGAAAAGATTTACGATACTTTCCAGATCATTGAAATCACATTCTGTAAGTGAAAACAGGCTGAAATTTCCCAAAGCTCAGCAGAATAATGCTGGTCGATAACTGTAAGAGTTATCTGATTCTCTGGGGATACAACAAGAGGCACAGAACTCATTACGTGAGCAGATCGTTGAAAAATCACTCTTTCAAGTTCTTTTATAAATGAGAATACATTTAGAAAGGACGTTTTCTTCTTTTAATTTTACTAAAATAGGGACACAAAATCAAAAATTTAAAAAAAAAATATTTATATTGAGTGTGTTTTTCCGCCTAGAATATTGGTTTTTGAGAAATTGAGAAATGTACCAATTTGATCTTTTTCAAAGTAATTGAGATACTCGACTGCATCACTATAAAGTATTTTACCAATTTTCGATTCAGATCCAAATATTTGAGAACAAAAAATACAAGATGTGGACTTCATCATTATTAAATATCAGCTCGCTTTAATTCAAGATTTGATTTGCTCTAGATTTGATTTTTTCTTGACTAAAATGATTTAATGTTTAGACTGGGGAAATTTTTGAAGTAATATTTTTGTTCATTACTTTTTAAAGAAAGCTTTTCTATTTTCATATTTCATATTTACTTTTCTATTTTCCTCTTATATTTCACCTCGATAATCATCGATCTACTAAATTTCACTTATAAAAAGAAAGCAGCAACAAAAAACTTGAATTTTTAGATATTAAACATGCTGAATCGGGTGAATTACATTTATTATCTGCTTTATATAAATCAACTAAACTCAGTGGCGCGACAGCCCAAAGAGGGCCAAGGCCAACTGTGCCCATCTCAGTTTTCTTGACCTTGGGCTATGGGATGCAGGAGCAGATGTTCCGGTCAGGTGGTCAGCCGAACGTGGAACCCCCAGTGCTTAGTTCCCAAGCATGCTTGGTACTCATTTATCGGCTCACTGAAGGGATGAAAGGCAGAGTCAGCCTTGCCGGGCCCGAGGATTGAACCAGGGACCTGCGGGACGACAGCGCGAAGCTCTACCGCTCAGCCACCGGGCGTCGCTTTATATAAATGAAGCAGAATATTTATGTGTATGTGTGTATACACAATATCGCAATTCTAAACAAATCAGCATAAAGTTTGGTGTACATACGCTCAAAGATGCAGCGGACCCAACTGTCTGCTTTCAAATTCCCACCGAACACTGGTTTATACGCTACATCCCAAAGAACGAATTTCTCATTGGATTTGTCAAATATTTTAAAATATGAGTGTTTCATATATCTTCATATCGCGTCATATCGTATCGAACATTTTGTTCCATATTTTATACAGCATTATGTAAAATTATTTTAACAAAATTCGTATCCTCAAAGAAGTTAATAGTTTTCTTAATTTGAGAGCATGTCACTTTGAACAATTCTCATGAAACAGTTTTATCGAAAACGAAGAAAATTTAATTGTCATTCTATTGATATGCAAGGGCCCTCAACTACATAGCGTTTAAACATTCTTAAACGTGCATTCTGATTTGTTTCAAATTCACAAGTGTCCTATCTATAACTTTAGGATAGTGTACATAGTATAAAACAAACACTTCATTGCACTCACAATATAAAATGCTAATCTATATTCATGTCAAATATTGAAGAGTATATGCTAGTTGTATTTTTGTTATGGCATCGCATTGTCAGAGCTAACTGGACCAACTTCTTTAGACGCTGCTTATACACATGCATGCTTATGCACAAGTTCTGTTTATACACATGCATATTCTTGGAACCAATAATACAACGTATACCTTAAAATAAATTAATCAAACAAATTTCCGAAAATAAAAATAATTAAAAAAACTCACCTCAATATTATTATTAAGGTAATATATGAGTGACTTATTTCGTAGGTTTTACTAACTTTGCTTTAATTCATCGTTTTTTTATTGCCTTTTTGTTTTGTATTTTTAATCTTTTGTTTTATTTTACATTAGATTTGCGTTTAAATAATACTAATATTTACAGCAAACACTCAAGTATACAGTTTTTTCCTAATATTTGTAAGGTTAAAAATTTCACAAACTATAGTTTCATTCCAAAAGAAATGAATTATCTAAGGCCAAGCAACAGTTACACTAAGACTAAATAAATCTAGTTGAATGTAAAATTAAAAAAGATTTTTATATATTTTACGTATCATAAAGAGATTTATATTCATAAGTATATTATAAGTGTATTATAAAGTATGAATTGTAAACAATTTATAAATACATTCAAGTAAAACTGAAAGGCATGCTTTTTAACATAGATAAATAACCATCCCGGCTGAAATGTCATTTGAAATTGAAATTGTATGATGATATTTTGACACAACTTTTAAAGTTAGCATGCTAATTTGATATAATTCTGCTTCCTTATTTTTCATAATCTTCAAAATATTAATACTTTTTTCAGTTTTTGTTTCTTTAAATACAGCAATCGAGACATAAATTTGTAATTATATAAATAATTTATTACACATTATTGCCACTTGTCTATTCATCATCTAAACGAAGATGAAGCTATTCCTTTTACGACAATAAGGATTTCCTGTCATTTCACAAAAAGAGTTAAGCGATTCATGATGGATTATAGTCGAAATGCTACAGAACTAATTAATTATGCTATAGAGCTAATTGACTTAGAACCGCTTCATTAGTTTTCTGTAAATAAGAGAAAGTTCCTTGTTCTGGGTTTTAAAAAATAGAAACCTCCAAATGTTTCCTTTTATTTGAAATAAAAAAAATGTATCCATAACATCCTAGAAATAATTTTTCTAAACTTTATTATATTTTTTTAATTAGTATATTTTTATCAAAGAAAAAAAATATTTATCAAACAAATAAAAATTCTATGATATAGATTTTTCACCAAAGAAGAGGGTATATTTTTTTACACGCTCCAAGTAGAAAAAGCTGAGAAGTCTCTTCTATTTGTGTGGTTTGATTTCTTTGATATTCCAGAAACAAAGCATAAGGAAACATAAAGAAAGGTTTATCTTGGAATAATTTATCATGGAAGTTTTGTTGAAGTAGTTGGTAGAAGGCAGTATTAGTGGAATGTTTATCCTGAAGATGATGATAAACACTCGTTGAAGAAGAATTGGTTGTTCGTGGGAAACAGTGATTCTATAAATATCTTGATGAATTAATTAGTCTATTCTTCAGATTAATGAAGATAAAATAATGCAGTAAAGAATCATATTTGGTAAATAATAAAAATCTTTATTTTTACAAATATGGAACTTCATCATAATAAAAAGTAATATTCATTTTTAGTATGCATATATTTTACAGAATAAAACATTTTAAAAATGACCAGGTGGGTGTGGTTTGCCGGGGGCAAGCCCTAAAACCACACAGGACACTCCTGTCCAACAAGAAATAAAACATAAAACAGTGACATAAAAGCATTGGAGTATTTTTTGCCAAAGAAAGTAAATGGATTATTGATTTGGTTATTAATTGTTTTAATTTATTGCCAAGTCGGATGAAGAATCCTCGTTTATTAAATGGTTACTAGTGTACGTTAAATCTGTCGGGGTCACAAAGTCTTCGAATATATCATAACAAGCTAATGCCTCTGGGGGTATTGAATTGGAAATAGATCGTTCTCTGGAATAAAATAAAACATATAACAACACAAGAAATAAAACATATACGTGACATAAAAACGTTAGAAAAGTTTTTGCCAAAGAAAGTAAACGGATTATTGTATTGGCTATTATTTGTTTTAATTTACTACCAAGACGAATGAGGAATCCTCGTGTTGGTTACTAGTGCATGCTAAATCAGTCGGGTCACAAAGTCCTCAAAGTTCTCATAACAAACTAATGTCTCTGGGGATACTGAATCGGAAATGGATCGTTCTATGGTTAAGGCACAATTACATTATGTGGATGAATGAATGAAGTATGGTTGGATCCTGGCTGGGATGTGTGTGACTAAAGTCGTATTTGTGGCTATAGATGGCGCCACTGAAGAACAGATGCTCTGCTTTAAAATTGCTTTCGTTCCATAACAGGCTTACAGTTATTGGCAGGTGACATTAGTAACAACAACAACAAATTTATTGCCTTGGCTCTTTTTCTTAGCCTTACGCATTCAAATGATTTAGCGGAAAAGAAAGTGTGAGAAATAATAATTAATTTAAATAAAATCAAAATATATAGCAACCATGTAACGGGTTTTGAAGCTCTAAAAACATTGAAAAACCGGTTTTTCTATGCGGGGGAAGACTACGGGTTGAAATTCGACTTTTTACATGCAGAATCGTCGGGTAAAAAACACAACCTTTTCGAAATTCGATTTCTCAGGAACTATTCGATTGATTTCGCTTACACTTCATATTTTATCAACTGACATTTAAAATAATGTTAAAATTGTTGCATCTTTTAAAATAATGTTAAAATTGCGTGCCTTACATTTCAAAATTTTTCTATTATTATTAAATTAAATATTAAAAAATAGCAAATATTTACCAAAAGTAAAACTTTGCATGGAATAAGCTTTGGAAAACAGATTACATAATTGAGTGCAAAAATTTTTCAATTTTCTGTAAAAGTTCTCGAGATATGACAAAATACGCAAAAGGTAAAAGAAACATTAAGGGGTTCAAACTTTGCACCGGTCACCTTACCAAACTATTGCGTCCATATTTACCAGATTGCAGCAACCCCGTATATTTTATAGGTTGGAAATGCGAATCCATTGAAAAAAAAGCATGTTTATTCAGAATAAGTTTGTTCGATTTTGAAACTTTAAATATCGTCAACTCTAATTAATTATCATATTTGAGGTCAGCCCCTCGAACCTTTAAGATTGAGTCCATTAGATTAAAAGTTATCTCGAACTATTGAATTAAAAACTATCCAGGGTGGTACATATTCTATTGGAACTTTTTCTATTATGTTTTATTCTCAATGCCAAAGTTGAAATTTTAAATAAAACAAATAAAGTTTTAAATCCTGAATCATGCTTATTTCGGCATTTTATTAAACTGGCATAGAAAATTCATAATGTATAGACAGCTTCTTGTTAAAATAATGAAAATGAAAAATTTACCCATGCATTAGTTTAACATAATAAAATACATTCACTTTGTAAGAAAGTATCATAATCACATATGTATTTTTTTTAAATAAAATTATAATATTAAAATTGTTTGAGAATCATTAAATTCCCCTGTTAGTATTAGTTTATTATTCGTTNTTAAGTATCAAAAATGAAGATCACTCACTGCTTCAGAAGTTTTTTCATCTCTTTTTTGCATCAAATCTTGAAACTACAACACAGATGATGGAAAATCAATTCGGATGAATGATGACATTCTATTTTGCCATTTAAATTTTTTTTTCTCTAAATTATAAGTCTGGGGAAAAGAGAATTAGAAAAAAAATATCCTGCGTAATGAGGCAGAAAAAAAATCGGCATATCCCGAAATTATTTTTATTTTGTATAAACTTCATATTTTGTGAAACATTTTTCTCTTTAAACAAAACAAGTACTACTTTTTTATGAAGTTGAAATATATTCTTTCAAAAGTTTTCAACCATTCAAGAGTATTTTATATTTGAAGATAATTCTTTAATCTTGAAGTATGTTGTTTTTGGTATTTTTTAAGAAGAACGGTTTTTTTAAAAATATTGAATGGTTTTAAATGCTTTTTTCCCAGGTTTATTCACGCAAAAGTACAATCCAAAAAAATAAATGTCTCATTCAAGCATCAAGCATAATCTTAGTACATTGAACAATGATATTTTTTTACAAAGAACCGAATTCGCAGCAAGTTAAAAAAAGTTTTAAACATAACCATATTTCCTTAGACTGTGAACTATAGTGTCGTGCATTAAAATTTAAAGCACTTTAATCTGCGCTACAAAATAGCTCATTTTCATACCATGATAAGGTTGCAGATAGGTTGTTAAGCTTGTGAAGTAATTGTTAAGATTACATTTTAAGTTCGCTAAATTCTGGTTTAACGCATTACTTTGAGGATATATTTAACACGGAGAAAAAATAATTCTGGTAAAATTACGGGACTGTATGATAATGAGATTTTTGTTTAAATGATTCTGGTTAAAACCAAAATATAAATTATATAAACCACTCCTTTGGTAATTTTTCCATTCTTATGGCAATGTTTTATGGAAAAATCTTGTTTTCAAAATCATAGCTCTCGTTAACTCAAAATTACTAAAAATGTAAAACTGAAATGCAAATTTAGCCAAATACATGGTTTTTACACCATGCTCTAAGGTATTATGATAAAACCACCATATTTGCTAAATTTTATCACATATTACAAATTAATAATTTATCTTTAAGTTTGCACAAATCATTACCTAAGAGCTTCTGTGAAACTTTCCGAGATTTTTGCTGCTCTCATAGAGCCAAAAACATGGTAAATTTTACCATATTTAATAATGGTCGCCAATTAGTCACCCTGTGTTAAATGGTCACCAAAATAGCCTATAGTATAAGAGATAGCTTATTTTTTTGGTCACATTTAAAAAGAACCTTTAACTATGCGCTTCTGTAAAAGTTACAGAGATTTTTGGTGTTCCCAAAGATCAAGATACACTGTAAATTTTATCATATTATGGTAGTTTTGATCCTACTTTTTTATTACATTTTCAAAAGGAAAATTCCCATGTATTGGATAATAAGATTTTAAAATAATTATTTTTAATTCATAATTTAATATATATTAATATTTTAAAACCGTAGGTTTTCAGCTGATAAGAATTGAAATACGTAATTATCATGGAAATTATGTACGCTCAAATTGCTTCGTCCATAATGAACCATAACATTGAACAATTTGGATGAAAGTTTGATACGGTGTCAGTTTGAATTCCGCTGCTTGAAAATATTTCTATTTTTACTTATTGTACGATGTTATATTTAAAATTTTAAAGAAAATATGGTTCAATTTGCGTACTTAGCGTGCGAAATCTTCCATCATATGATAAGGTCAAGGGCATTTCCTAGATACACTGAAGTAAAATTTAAATTTTTAAAAGTAAAATTTCTAAGATTGCATTTTAATAAGCTAAAGAGCAATATTTACAGTAAATAAATAAAATTTTTTAGTTAAAATAAAAGAAAAAACCTAAGAATAATTCCCCACAACTATATAGACTGACCAAAAATATTTTTTGAAAAGGTCTTAAAGTAAAATAATCAAACATTTCAATATTTCCGCGAAATTATTATGTATATAAAATTCTTTCAATCTTTAAAATTTTTATAATTTTATCTATAATTTAGTACTGCGGCGACTGAACTTAACTTAATCGTAACCGTAACAATTACGATCAGTAACTGTCTCTGTCATTCCGCGCGAAGAAAAAGTCTAACCACCATTGCAGACGCACTGCTCTAACTTTCATGTTTTCCCTTGTGTTCGTTATAATTAAATATTAAAATAAATACNTGCGTCACCACTTCAAAAATGTACTAACTATATGTTTCACCCGGCCATTAATTTTTAGTTTTTTTTTTCTTTCTAAATTGTTATCATTTTTGCAACTTTTTCATTTTTTTTCTATACCCAACTGCAACAGGGCAACCATATTTAATAATGTTCACCAATTAGTCACCATGTGCTAAATAGCCACCAAAATAGCCTATAGTATAAGAGATAGTTCATTTTTTGATTACATTTAGCTTTACCTATGCTCTTCTGTAAAAATTACAGAGATTTTTGGTGCCCCCAAACATCAAGATGCACGGTAAATTTTATCATATTATGGTAGTTATGATCCTACTGTTTTATTGCATTTTCAAAAGGAAAATTCCCATATACTAGATAATAAGATTTTTAAATAATTATTTTTAATTCATAATTTAATATATATATTAATATTTTAATACCATAGGTTTTCAGCTAATAAGAATTGAGATACGTAGTTATCATGGAAATTACATGCGCTCCAATTTTTTCATCCATAGTGAACCATAACATTGAACAAATTGGATGCAAATTTAATGCGGTGTCAGTTTGATCTCTGCTGCGTGTATCGTATGATGTTATATTTAAAATTTTAGGGAAAATATAGCTCAATTTGCGTACTCAGCGTGCGAAATCTTCTATCATATGATAAGGTCAAGCACATTTCTTAGATACAGTAAGTAAAATAACTAAACTAAACTTTTCAAAAGTAAAATTTCTAAAATGACATTTTAATAAGCTAAAGAGCAATATTTACAATAAATAAAATTTTTTTTAGTTAAAATAAAGGAAAAAACTTAAGCTAAATTCTACTAAAGCTAAAATCTAATCCAAACTGATTTTCGGGCAACAAGAGCAATCCATCGTTTGGTTTGGGTGGGCGTGGCATTTAGCCTAAAATGTTTGTTTTCTATTTTCAAATTTTTTTAAAAAATACTTCTAATTTAGACAAATTAAAAATTTAAACGCTATTTTTTGCAGAAAGAATTCAATTTTCATAATATGCAAAAAAAAAATTGAAATAGCATTTTTTTGTCGATTTGCGTGCACCTACCCCCTTAAGAATAATTCACCACAACTATATATACAGACGGAAAATATTTTTTGAAAAGATCTTAAAGTAAAATAATCAAAAATTTCAATATTTCCGCAAAATTACTAGATATATAAAATTCTTGCAATCTTTAAAATTTTTATCATTTTTAACTATAATTTAGTACCAATAAGTTTTTGGTGATAAATTCTATTACACTTCTTTATTTTATTCATTCAGTCACGTTTTCAAAAAATAAAAAATATCACGTTAAAGGATAAAATTATGTCACAGCTAGGAACTTATCATTCCGTACGGTTGCTCATACCCTGTTACACCGTCAGTGTTTAAATTAATCTGTCATAAGGACATTACGTAGAATTGAGTCAGACTATAATTAATACATTGTCTTTACCATTTCTTTCTTTATTATTCTTGAATATATTCCCACACTAAGATTGTTCAAATATGTTCTTACGGACGGGCAAAAGTAAGTAAAACTTAGAACAAGTTTAATTTGCACCCAAATTATTAAAGTTCAAATAGAAAAAAAACTCAACTAAAACTACCGTACAGTATAGTATTGACATTTCTAATAATAATAATAATAATAGTAATAATGATAATAGTAATAACAATACTAGTAATAATAATAATAGTAATTAAATAATAATAATAATATTTTTCTGAACATAAAGATAAGATTTATTAATGCAATCATTCCGTCATTAAGGTAATGGCGTATTTATAAATTATGGTAGTCAAAATTATTGTTTTTATTATCACACATTTAGTAAAAAATACGAAACAGAAATGTAAATTTAACCAAATTTGTTGCTTTCTAAGTACTCCTCTAAGGCATCATAATAAAATAACAGATTTCTACCAAACTTACGCAATTTTATCACATATTATAAAACCATATTTTATTGTTAATTTCACCAAATCATTGCGCAACCATTGGAATTAACCATTAACACAATATAGAATATATCATTTAAATAACCAGAAAGAAACAATAAAAACAGCATAATTTCTTGAAATTTTGGGGAAAAAAGTATATGCTAGGTATATTTCTTATTTCAAATAAATCTTGTTTTATTATTATTTATTTTATTTTATTTTTATTGTTATTTAATTAAATGTTTTATGTTTAATTGAAAAATGTAAATAAGATGGCTAGACTGGAAGAGTGAATTAGTAAGTAAGAAAATATTGTTAAATAAATGTGACTGTTTAAGAGGAAGAAAATTCTGTGTTTTGAAAATACAAAAAGATTTACTTCCGATGTTTTTTTCTTCATGATTTACATCCACCAAATAATACCCTCTTAATCAGTATGAAAAATGTGCCAGTAATTTTTTTTTTATTCTGATGAAATTCATATTAATATTTTATCTATCAAAATTTAAGAAAATAATAAACCGCATATGTTCGCTTATATTTCACTAAGGTAAATTGCATCAATAGAATAAAATTTCTAATTGAGCAGCGATATGCATGTGGCAACAAATACTATTTTACTTCTCTGTTTTTTTTATTCCGTCACGTTTTCAAACATCTTTTGTCACGTTTTAGAACAAAATTATCTCTCAGCAAAGAACTTGTAATTTCACACGGCTGCCCATGAATCGCCAAATGTTTACACCAATCTGTCACAAGGACACGTTCATGCTTCATCGCTTTGACTTTAGTTAGACTATAGTTAATAAAATGTTCCTACCATTTCTTTCTTTATTGTTCTTGAATATATTTCTACTGTATTATGGTTTCAAATATGTTCAATGTGACATATATTAGTGCGTTGTAGAATCTACTGAACTTTTTCCCATGGAAATAAAGCGATATTATTAAAAAAAAAAATAATAAAACCTGAAATGGTGTGCAAAAAAATAATGTTTCTATTTTAAAAATGTTAATGTTTGAATTCTTTTTTACTCGGATTTTTTAAATGGTATTCACCAAGCAGAAAAAAGAATTATTATTTATTTTGTAATCTTGCATATTCCCCTTAATCTGTTCGGCAAATTATTATTAAGGAGACCGAATCATTTTTTTTAAACGTGAAAGTATTATTCATGCGAAATAATAAAATCCATAGTTTCGACGGGGAATTATTTTGAAACAATATTCTAAATTTGTGTAGTATCCGTTTTTATTTTCTTTAAGAGCATCGATAGTTATTTTTATATTACCTGAAACAATCTTTGGGATTTGTGTAGTACAGGTTTCTTCCTATGAGAGCACCGATAGTTATTTTTGGTATTTACTGAAATAATATTTGGGAATTATACAGTATCTTTCTATTTTTTTATTTATTTTTTGTAAGAGCTTGATAGCTATTTTTGTATTATCTGAAACAATATTTGGGATTTCATGTAGTATCTCTTTATCCATAAGAGCACCGATAGTTATTTTTGTATTACCTGCTGATCTAGGACAAGCATTTTATCCTGAGTTATTCCTTTTTTTCCCTCTTAATTTTGGCTATAACTTATTGATTGCTCTTATAGATTTAGTTTTTGGAAACGCGAATAGATGTTTTTTTGGTAAGGTGTCCGTGTATGGTTCTACTTAAATGCCAACACAGCGCAGTTTAACACCACATTTACTTTGAAAAAAGCATATTCAAATATATCAAAATGTGGTAAAATTCACCGTGTTTTTCAATCTTTTGGAGTATCAAAGAGCTCAACAATTTTTCCCGAAGTGTTTTAATAATGATTTTAGTAAAGTTAGCAATAAAATATGGTTTTATAATGCATGAGGTATCTGTTGTTAAATTTGATAATTTTATGATGATACATTAAATCAATGGCACAAAAATCTTAATTTGGTAAAATTAACTTCTAGTTTTCTATTTTATAAGCAATAGGTGGTGTAAAGAACTATAATTTGTAAAATCTATGTTTTGTTTGCCTTTGTATGAAGGGAAGATTAACTAAATGAATGGTTTAAATACCATATATTTTGGTTTTATTAACCGAAATTATGTTTTTTACCAGTAATGATATTACCATAAAATACAGTAATTTTGTCGGAATTTTTTTCTGTGTAATAATGGTATTGCTCAAAGAACTGATATAATGGCTCTGCATGAAGCGAAGTCTTCCAAGAAGGAAAGCATTTGAAGCGAATTCAATTTTTTACATGATTTTCAGTGAAAGTTTTTCGCTTTGGAAAGATGATGATTTTATGGGAGATGTTTTTTACTACTTTTTCTTTTGAAGAGTTTTGCAACCTAAGAACTATTTTCTATCCTAGTCCAAAGATTTCTATGCAAATTTGCTACATGTAATCAATATGTTCAAAAATTAATGTAACAAAAGCAGAATTTAAAATATTTGGTAGTATAAAGCAAAAGTATAGCATATGTGCTGTAAATGTCAAATAATTTCGGATAAAATTATCTGCCAGTATAAAAATAAGTCTTCTTAAATAGCCATTTTTTTATGATAAATACACTTCAGAGAAGTAACCATAGAGAAAAAAAGTTTGATGAAAGCTATCAAAAATTTTAAAATATATCGCATTTCTGGCTCTATGGGAGCACCAAAAAAGTCGGTGATTTTTACCAAAGTGCTTTGATAATTATACTGATAAAACTAATAATAAAATGGTACTAGAAAATGATAAAATATATCGTACATTTTATCAGATTAATGATACCATAAAGTGCTGAAATATATCTTATTCCTGGCTCTATGGGAGATCCAAAAAAGTCGATGATTTTTATCGAAATGATATACTGATAAAACTATTAAAAATTGTACCAGAAGATGGTGATAAAATATATCGTACATTTTGTTAGGTTTATGGTACCAGAAAATGGAAAAATATATCGTATTTCTGCCTCTATGAAAGCACTAAAACGGTTGGCTATTTTTACCGAAGCACTTATGTAATTATATTGATAAAACCAACAATAAAATGATACCAGAAAATGGTAAAATATATCGTATTTCTAAGTTCATGGGAGCACTTAAAAGATCAGCTATTTTTACCGAAGCACTTTGGTAATTATATTTATAAAATGAACATTTAAATGATACCAAAGAATGGTAAAGTATATCGTAATTCTGACTCTGTGGAAGCTACAAACTGGTCCGTGATTTCTACCAAAATGCTTAGGTAGTTGTATCGATAAAAGTACATTAAAATATAGTTTTACTTCTTGTGATTAAATTTGGTAAATGTGGTACAATTTTGTAACCATGATAGCTTAGAACATGGCATAAAAACCATTTATTCTGTTAAGTGTGTTTATAAGAAATTTCATCTTGTAAACCATTACTATATTAACGAAAATATTATTAAATAAATGGTTTAAATACCGTATATTTTAACTTATAAAAGCCAAAATTATGCTTTTTTTCCTACTAGAAATGTCATTACTATACAGTGCAGTAACCAGAATTTTTTCCTCCGTCTATATATTGATAGCTTATATTTAAATATTGAGCAAATTCACTGCAAACCTCTAAGGTGTTAATTTGAACCATATTTCTGTAAAACCATATTGTAATGCTACGAAATATGAGAACATTTAATGAAAACTATGATTTAAACTAACTTAAATTTGTATCCACCTCATTTGAATGATATAATATTATGATTCTCAAAAGACCAAATTTTATAACAGAGTTGAAAATTATTATACAGATTACATGCAACAAAACAACAATAAGTTAAATAATATTATTTTGCTAATTAATATTTCTTAAATTATAATATCCGATAGTTTGGTTTAATTTGAAGAAGGACATCAATAGTTTAACTCTCAGCGAATTTTAACCGGAAAGCTAAAAATTAAAATGATTAGAAGTGTTGGAAACTCAATTTCCATATTTTCTATATATTCAATTCTATCCATTCATTTTCTATAAATTCAGTTTTCAATATCTACTTCACAAACTCTTAATACATTTTTATGAAATTAATTTTCCTGAAAACTCAAACAACGAACAATATTTGATATTCGATAAAATTAAAATTATTTCTAACTAAAATTATTAATAACTAACTATAAGGAATTAAAATAATTTCTTACTAAAATTATTAATAACTAACGATAAGGAATTAAAATTATTTCTTACTAAAATTATTAATAATCAACGATAATTCGTAATTAAATTTTAGTCAACAAGATTTCCATGAATAAAAAATTTTAAATTAAAGTGAAATTTTATTGTCGAATATTCACGATTCTCATTCATTCAACAAGTCGACATATCAATGATTTTTTTCAATTCTTAAAGAAAACTTTTAATATTTAATCCTTTAAATATTTTTCAAATTAATTACATACAAAACTATTGGAAGATTTATAGAAATTTATTTTACAAATATAATTTCCACTAACATATAAAATATATTTAAAACTATATTTACAGTATTGCATATTAAAAAAATTTCATATTTGTTCAAATAATTGAAAAAATATCATTCCAAATCATTTAATTTATTTTAAATATTATTAGATTCAGCGAAAATAAGACTTATATTTACTTCTATAAAAAAATTTTTGTGAAAGCTTAGCTTTAATATCTAAGACATTTTTCAAATATAATAAAAGCAAAAATGTGGACGACTGCATTTAAGTAAGCCTGCAAAAAAGTCAAAAGAATCTTAGCAAGATTAGAAAAGATTACAGTTTAATCCCGAAACAAAACTTACAAGATTTTTTATTATTAAAACCCCTAACGACTGTGTTTTTTTCCAGGTCATCTTACAATATTTTCAAATCTCAGTCATTATTTCAACTCGCGTAGTTATTTTAGGGATTTCATGAGAAAAAAAAACAAGTTTGAAAACGTAAATTTTGAAATGGTTCGAATTTTTTTTAAAAATAATTTTTTGACATTTATATTTATGTATGAAATATTGTGATAATAGTTTTTATGCGTTTAATGCCTGGCATGTAATAAAACAATTCGAGCTTTTTTTCCCACTTTGAATTTTGAATTTTTAAGTGCCTTCAAATGAATACTTGGTCTTGCCTAATTTGAATGTAAAAATTTCTACTCTGAAACTAGTTTTGGTCCTAAAACTTTTATAGAAGCACATTTTTAGTCTATTTTTTTGCCGAGATGTACAAGTTTAAAATCGTTATATAGAACAGGAAGTTAGTAAATGCTGAGACATATTTAGAGGGCAGTTAAAGCACATCATCAAGATTAAAACTACATGGAAACCCATGCCCGAAAATGACCTACGCCGCTATGGGCATTTCTCTATTATGTTTTGCTCAAAAGCACACGAAGAAACAGTTCACTACAGGGAAGCGTATCTAGTGGCGCATGACGACATTCATGGCCATGGTTTCCAAAGCAATTTTAATATTCTTGATGACGTGACTTAACTCCCCTATAAGTTTGTCGCGACATTTATGCAACCCCTTTTAACATATAATGTTTTTACGCTTGTAAATTTCGATTAAAACTAGATTTAACAATTTCATTTAAAAAAACTGTGGCCTGCAGATAGAAACTGATCGAAAATATTAAATTATAATACTGTTAAAAAAATTTCATGCAACAGAAAAAAAATCGCCTGTCTCATAGTTTACAAAAATAGGAATACTTCATAAAGTAATTAAATTTTTACGAGTAACATTTTAATATTCATCCATAAATATTACCTAAACTATAAGCTAAGATGAAAGAAAGATTTAATTAACAGATGTCTTTACTTAACACGCGAAACTCAAAAATGAATGATTACTTTTTAATTTCTATGGATATCCCTTATTGTTGAAAATCTAGAAAGCATTCGAAGTTTTACATCTTTTGAAAGATAAAGCTAACACCTTATTTTTATTGTCTTAACGTAGTTTCAGTAATAAAAAAGACAATGGAATTGAAAAGATAATTTTTTTTTTGTCTCTGGATATCAAAATATCATTGAGTCATCAATCTTCTTTTTGTGACAGCAACTTGAAAAAGAATGAATTAGCTATGCCATGAAAGCTTACAATTGTTTGATCAAAAAGAAACTCATCGAAAAAGAAACTTTTGCCATGAGTTAAAATAACCCAGCAGTTAAAAATCAGTTTGTCAAATAATTGTTAAATTCACATTATCATTTCTTTTATATTAAAATACAAAATTTCGCTTATTTCGCAAATGCAAAATTTCGCAAGGTTCTACGGATGAATGCAAATTTAAATCGATTGGGAGATTCTTGAGACATGAAAATTTAAAGTGTTTTTTTTTTAAATTTTTAATAATGAAGATAAAAAAAATTTATGTTTTGTCAATTTCATTCAAAATATATATTTTGACGTTTAAAATAACATATAAAATAAGAAAAAAATGGCGGACATCTTAGGTCTAAACGTTTTGAGTCATTATGAAATTAAAATATAAAATATATACAAATAATCATAAAAAAATACATTTCACCCAAAATTACATTTGAAAAAAAAGCTTTTGCAGTGCTTAAATTCTTTTAATTGTCTTAAATAGCTTCCGTTGTATTGCAAAATACGTAAAAAGAAAAATTAACCTTGGCCTATTAAAATTAACCTATTGGTGGCCCAAACTTTCACCCATTGTCCATTTAGGCTCTAGAAGCTATATTTTATAGATTACAGTTATGCCTCATGTTTTGTAAGGTAAAATTTCAAATCCATCACAAAAGTGTGTTTATTCAAAGATAGTCCGTTTTAGTGTCTTGCTTCGTATTTCAGAACAGCGTCTGTAATATTGAATTAGCCCATTTTAAGTTATAGTAACTAGCACGAAATATTACATCTTAGTATGATAAATAAAATATGAATAATTTAATATAAAATGATATCGTAAGAGTATGATCAAAAGATCGAAACTTTTCTATACTGGCAACAAAAAGAAGGAAAAAAAAAGAAGAAAAATATGAACAATGGCTGTAAACGGAGATTCCAGATGAAGACCGTCAAAAAATATTCGAAACTTAAATTACGAATCACCCGTAATTTTATATAATGATCCCTGTAACGAAAACAGAACCAGAACCTGGAAACAAATGTCCGATTTCCGTCCCATGGAAGTATTTGTTTGGTACAAAATCTTTCACAGAAATGAGATTCTAATACTAATTTCTGTGACAAAAGCTTTTAGTTAGGATACTGGAAACATTCAATCAAATGGTCTTCGGAGAAGTTCAGAGAAGCAAGACAGGAGCAAAATTTATTAGATTTAAAATCAAACAATGTTAGAAAAAATCTCCCTGTAATTAAAAGTATCGAGCCGATTGGGCGACTGGAATTTTTCATAACATTACAATGCAAAGAGCAATTGTTAGGAAGACTTTAAATCTCACAATCTTCAAAAGAAGATGCTGTGACCATTGATGTTTAGTAGACATGAAAGAATAAGGTGTTTAACCGATGAAATTCAGGCACTTTGTCACGATACAAAAGTTATGAACGCCGATGATATCAATAGTACCCTTTTGAATTAAGAAAAATTGTTTAATCGTAATCTAGTGAGAATTTACCTGCTGACGACGCTTTTTTAAAATTAGTTTTAAGTAGCTGTTTCAATTTTTGGCAAAGGGAAACTTATGGTTGTAGCATAGAGCTAATTAAAAGTTGTAAAGAAATATAGGCAGAAGTTATTTAAACGCTTTACATAACTATTAGCGCAGAAGTACTTGAATATATCCACTTAACTATGTTTCGTTTTTTTTCAAATCCCACTTTTAGTAAGACAATTGCGGAGAATTACTGGAAATAAATATGATCTCTTTCGGCCGCCTTAAAAATGGAATAACATTTGATACTTGCTTGCCTTGCAAGCATTAAATGTTACTCCATTTTTAATGTTATTCCATAGCCTTGCTTGGTGAAAGAAAATGTAATTTATGTGCTTCCAATAAACTGTTTTAAGATAAATTTCTGTTATCAAATCGTAAAAGTCGGTAAAAAATATAGTACATTTTTCTTGCTGGAGTATACTTTCGAATCTGGTTCCTGTCAACAAATTAAGCTCTCTAAACTGTATCTTTAGCCTTATCGAGTGCCGAAGATACAGCTAAGACAAACATGGGTAAAGATATGTTGATGGCTAAGAAGATGAAGAAATAAATTATGAAGACAGATTTGCACCAAATTGTTATTGTTTGGCTAACAAACCGTTAGTTTTAACTTTGTCCGTAAACTGAACCATATAATATCGCGTAGCAATATTTAGTTGTTATTGAGTGACAGAAATGCACTAGTAATCATAATTTGAACATGGAAAATAAAACGTTCCTTCATGACGCCACTGAAAGTACTTTTGAAATACCCGTTGAAAGTACGTTGAATACCCGTTTGAAAGTACTTAACTGTAAGAAAACGGCTTGCTTGAAGATCATGCGATTGTAAATGTCGTAAAAACGCTGTCGTGCCCTATAGTTATACAATAATAACTTAAATTTAAGAAATTTAGCCATTTAGAGTAAAAAGGGGGCATTGTCCGCAAAAATAAGCACTAAATTCCATATTTTTGATAATGCAGTGTTCCGTTTTTTAAAAAGCACACGGTGCAATCATTCTGAGATTGTAGCAGTATATGTAGCATGGCGAAATACATTTTGTATTTTTAATAAAGTATCATGCTCGTAATATCTGGCAAAAGAAATATTCCCATTTCCTGTGATAAATGTTTCTCTTCTCGTCTAAAGTTTCCGATCCTTTGAAAATAACTACCCAAATCGATGGGTGTGTGGGAATATTGACTTGTCTAAGAGATGAATGAAGGTTTCAAGTATTCCTCATTTTTCATAAGTTGGTTTCAGAAATTTTTGAGTACAGGAAAACTTTAATATTATATTTTAACAATTCTAGTATCTGATACATTATTTTCTGAATTAAAATTTCCATGAAGTTCCTTAACATGAAGTTATTTTAACAGAATAAGTACTATAATTCAAAGATTGCTTGAAAGTATTGCTCAGAAATATATTTTTCACTTTTGATTATTCAGCCGTTTTTGTCTTGTATTTCGTTAATTTTGAGAATCATTTCGTCACGAAATCGCATGACTTGTGACGAAACGAGAACTCTCAAATACATGTCAATATATGATTTCTCAACTCGAAACCTTATCGTAGTGCATTGTGGGAGGTTGTTAAATTGAATCATGAAATCAGAATGAAACATAGACCAACGAAAATAAATGGAAAACTAAGGCGACTGAACTAACTGTATGATGATTAGGGATTTGGTCTCGTACCAGAAGAGTTTCGGGAAAACGGGTGTCCTTTATCTAACAGTAATAACTGTCTTTCTTGTGTTATTACGGTAGCATCACTTCAATTATATAAGCCCATGATAAAGTGATTATTAGAAAAGTTAGATTCACTACAGTTTTTAACCCATTGGCAAAATGGGTGTTGTTTCGGGTTTGATGGCGTGCGCACTTTATTTGGACATCATCACACTTTTCAACTGTGTTCAAGAGTAATAGTAAACAGTGCGCATGTTTCGTCATTGCATGCGTTGCTATGGCAACAGCTGCTGTTTGGTAATTTTTTTAAGAATTCTTTTTTCTTCTCACTTTTAATTTTGTTATGCATTAAGTTGGTGAGTTTATTTTTAAGATATGGGGGCAGAGAGATCCCGTAAATACTTCTTGAGTTGCGAATAAAGGAAAATTTCATCATTTGAGCGATATTTTTGCTTTAACTGTTTTATTAAAAATCAAAATTCTAACCTGCAGTTCAAATTGGATCCGTTTTCAACACTAATTCAGGTGAATATCACAATTAAAGAGCGTCTCGAACTGATTGACACGGTCCCAAAGGTTAGAGTTGAAGCAAGAAAAAAAATTAGACAACAAACATTTTGCCAATGGGTAACCTGCGATCATCTTTCGGAGATCATAAAATTTTTTTCTTGATTTTTTTAATCTAAATTCAATTTTATGATAGTCTGGTTCAACTAAAAAAGTAATTTGTTCAATTAACACTTCAAAAGATTTGCAGAAAAACTGTATCCTATTGTGGTTTATCGTGAACAGATATTTTTGATAATTTTTTTAAAGATGCTGACAAGGGTAGATCGGAAAACTCAAAGTATTTTCATTCTTCAAATGGTAGTGAGAAAAAGATGCCGATTCCGTCAATACGTAGTATTCAAAATCTTGTATTATTATTGTTTCTAGTTATTTGTAATGTTTTCATATTCAAATTACTTATAAATACTTATATTTTAGTTTAATTTGTTTTTAATTAAATGATTTTTTTGAGAAAAAATAGAATGACGAAATATTAACTTTAAATTTGACGAATTTCATTTCCTTGAATAAGAAACGATATTTATTTTTCTACTTTGATGTAATTTTTGGTCGGAGCATACAACAAGAAACGGTTTCGTTAAAAGCGAAGAAAGTTTTGGGATATTTGTATCTATTTTTACAGTGTATAGGCGATATTTGTTTTTTACAAATGGCACGTAGTAAAAATATTGTAATAATTTTTCTGATAGATTCAAAATATTTTAAAACTCACTTCATTAAAAAAATACTTTTTTGAGAGCAATTAATTTTATCGTAATTATTTTATTTTATTTCTGTGACAGTCATTTTTATTTTAATTCCTCTTGTAATTTTCTTTATTAAATAACAGTTATTCTTTCGAAAAACTACTAGCTTTTTGCTCAAAAAATAAATAATACAATTCTAACTCAGTTATTAATTACGTGCCATTTTAAGCAGCAGGAACTAATTATCTTTGTCTATTTTGAACAGTTATTTAGATTAAAAAGAAAAAAATCTATACTTTTAGCAGTTGTTCTCATTTTTTGTATCTTCAATGTTTAGAAAAGAATTCAATGCAATTCTAGCTTTGTTACAAAAACGAGGAGCATATTTTTTGTTTAATTAAATAGAAACATTTACAGAATGTATTTTCAGAAATGTTTGCAAGTTTTTATGTGGAAAACGAAGCGAGTGCTACTTTGAATGTTTTTTCCCTCCATTTAATAATTTCCTTTAATTTTTTATATCGAGATATAGTATTTGTTGATAGTTCCTGACACGTTTATTTAATAAATGCTCCTAGTTTTTCTTACAAAACTAATTTAATTTCATGTAAGAATTTATGCAAGTCTTTTATGTATAAATGCAGATGCTATGATTTTTAATTAAATTTATAATAATATTAAATTTCACTTGGTAATTATAGTTAAAGAAAAGTTCCCATAGAAGGAATTTCCTATGCAGCAAATACTTATTACTTTTGAGAGAAAAATTCTCAGGAAAATATATGGATCAATCAAAGATGGAGATTTTTGGAAAATTAGGAGTAATTTAGAGTTAGGTAAACTTTATAAAGAAAAATATATGATAAATTTAATAAAAACAAAAAGAATAAAATGGCTTGAATATTTGGAGTGAATGAGTGAGGAAGGAGCAACGAAGGAAATCTATTAAGGAATTCCAGGTAAGTCAATACAAATAAACTATTTTCATAGACGTATAACGAAACATGCATTAAAAGTTTTCCTTAAAAACGTGCATACATGCAGAGGTAATATAGACAAGTTAAGCGGTATTACTCCAATCCAATTGTCATCAGCGTTCTTGCAAAAACCAAGGACAGAAAAACAAAGCCACCTCAATAAAACTTTACTACAACGATGGATTTGTCACATTGTTACCGCAGACAATGTGCACTCTTTCTTTGGTCACAGCGATTCCTAAATATTAGCTCATGTAATTTTTTTTTCTGGAATGGGCTTATAGATGTTCGCGTGCGTGTGCCTCCAGGTCCTACGAACTGATTGATTTTAAAATCCCTATGGCATCTGCTATTGTCAGCCTTGACAATAACTGGAGCCCCTATTGCAATTGCCTTCCATAGCGGCTCGAAGCTTGTTGTATGTCGTATAACGAAAGGAGAGCAAATCGAAAATTCATTAAGAGCACAAACAAAATCTTTTGTAAATCGTAAAAAAAAATCCGGATCTAAAAAATATATTTACTGTACTCAGGGTTCCAGTACTTTATACCGTAAAATCCATTTTGACTGGAACATTTTCCGGGACAAAAAAAAACTGATGTACAGTAATTTTTGCAGTTATAGTTACCGTAAAGTCTAATTAAATAAATATTACTGTAAAAATTACGGTATAATATTATACACCTAAAATGGACCCAAGATAGATGTGCCCAAAGTGCCGGTGCTTGCTTTATATCGAAATTTGATCAGGAATAATTTTTTTTATAGTGTATCAACCTTAAAGAAACTATGAAAATCTATATATGGGGAAAAAGAGGCACTCTAGAAATAAATGATTTGCTGAATAGTGTGAAGTTGTGTGAAGTATTTGTGTTGTTATTATTTTAAACTATTTCTGTCGAACAAAGTATACTACTGCATGAAAGATACGTCAAGAAAGTATCAAAATAGTAACAATGCAGTAACAGGACAGTGATAACAGTTAAGAAAAAAGGTGTTAAACATTTTAACTGAAAATACCTAAAACAAATTATTTTTAATTAAAAAAAATTAGTATCTAGCCAAAAGGATACATTTTAAGATATTACTCAGGTTTACTCAGTTAATGTAACATCAAAATTTCTTTTTCCAAAGAGATGTTCACAAATGAAAATAAGAGAATAAAATTTAGATTGGTGATTTGATACGTGTCCAAAATATAGCGGATATAAATGCTTTATTTGGACGTTATAATTTTAGCTGGAAACAATTGTTTTTGAATGTTGCACAAACTTTACTGTTAATCTCTTCAAAATTACAATTTTATTTTGAATTACAAATCGAAATTTCAGAATTACAAATTTATTAAACATTTTGTTCCATTTTTATATGTTATGTTTTTATATGTTTATATGTGAATGACTGAAGTCAAGAGAATGTCGACTTTCACCAGTGAATGTCAACAATCACATAGTGGTGAGCTTCCAAAATATTTGTTATATCCGATTTGATATAAATTTATTCGTTGATATTATTATATTTATTCGATATTTTAATATCTGCTGAGGATAGATTAGAAGAAACATCAGTGTTCGGAGTACCGGTTGAATGCATACCGAGCAGAAGCCTTAACCTAACAAAAGTACCAGTGTAGGGTATACCGGTGAAATGTATAAGCAGGCAAATGATCTAAAAAAAAAGCATTGATGTAGGGCATACCGGGCAGTGGCACTTAGCTAGACCTAGTATATATTTTGGACATTTATCAAATCTACTATGTGGTTGTCCACATTCACCGGTGAAAGTCAACAACCACCGATTTCAGTCATTCAAAGTAACATATAAACTAAATTTCAAACCATTCACAGTAACACATATATTGCTTAAAGAATTAGATGTATTCAACCTTTCGAATCAGAATTTTCATCAAAATTTTTTTTCATTATTTTATATTCATTTAGATAAAAGAGAAAAATGTAATATTTTACATTTTGATAACTTTATAATTATGAAATTAACCATAGGGCACCGGTATCAATTTCTACGGTAAAAGTAAAATCCTCCAAACATGGCTCACTTCCAAATTTTAAATAATCAATTTCAAATTTTATTAATATTACCACGTTTATAATTGAAAATTTTATTTAAAATCATTAAACAAAAATGCTTACAATTAAGGAACAAGCATCTTTTTATGGGGGAAATTACCTTGAATTGATTTTCGGAGGCGCTTAACTGTTAGAGAAAGCAGTAAAATCCCTCTTCCTTTTTGTTTGCATTTCATACAGGAATCCATGCCAAAAAGCAAGTGACGAAAAAGCATAACAGTAATTTCTAACGCATGGAACTATGATGTTACAGATCGTACTATTCCTAACAGATTTGCTAAAGCTGAATTCTTAGTCAGAGCGGAGAATGAGGATAGCATTCCTTTGGAAGAACTCAAAAGAATGTGGGTACGGCTAAGAGAAAATGTCGGAATAACCATGATGTACTGATTAATGATTTTCTTTTTATTGATTCCTGCAACCGCAAAAAATTAACTGATTCGGCTATTTTGAATAGTGTGAAAAATTCAATAGTGAAGAAGACGAAGACGGAAATGGTGAAGAAATCACCACACCTTCATATGATCAAGTGTTAAAAATCATTTGAAACAATTCGATAGTAGATAATAATTTACAAGATAAAGATGTATCAACTGCTATTTGAATTATGTCTAGTGTTAATGTATTTAAAATCTGTTTTGTATTGCAATTGATGATTTTCCATTTAACGAATTTTCCATATAACGAACTTTTTATCAAGATTTAGCGACTAAGTTAAATAGATTTCCGACTGTATATAAGTACATATATATATAATGAATTTGCTCTGTAAGATTAAGAATTACGCATCTATCATAATTTTAAAAACGATATAAAGGTCTTAAGAACAATTTCAAATCATTTGATTATGTTCTATTAAAATTAAAAGTGGTGCCTAATGTTAGAAAATATTCACATCGTGTAAGACCATATTTGTTTCACCATATTTCATTATAAAACTGTATTTTGCCACTACAGAAATTTCATTTACAACAGGTAATAAGTTAAAATATCCGACTAGTTTCGACAACTTTTTTTCTAATATTAATATAATATTTTAACAAAAACTAGTTTATTTGTTTTATTACGTGTAAAAACTTATAGAACTAGCAAAAAAAATCCTTATTATTATTTCCTTTTTATGTGGCCCTTTTCTGGGAAAAATAAGGCTTTTTTTTGCGTACAAGCTAAACACTGTAAAACAATTTCTATCGAGTAAACAAAGAAAAAAAGATAGCAAACTATGAGAATTTTATTTAGAAAGCTATCAATTATGTTTTGAACTTTTTATCTTAACATGCATTATCGCAAGTGTATATACTACAGAGCTAGGGAATAATGTAGTTTAAAAAAGCAAATTTTTAAAAATCTCCGGATACGTCATTGAAGAAAATCATACAAAAATAATGAAATTCAAGTTTTTTTCTTTTAGTCTGTAGGTCAAAACATGTGTGCTATAATCATAAACACTCATGAAAATTTGTAGAAAATTATTTTTAAAACAACATGAAATATTGCAGGAAATGTTGCAGATGTAGAAGAAGATGATGTTGTAAAAAGCTCTGATTTTGTGATAAATGCATTTAAAGACTTAAAATCATTCCTCTATTCACTGTTATCCCCTTGCACAAAAACTGCTGTAACTTTGTAAATAACTAGAGTACAAGCAAAAGTAAAGTATTTTTAGAAACTAAGAGTACAAGGATTCTAAATTTATAATAAACTATTTTTCAAGAAAATTGCCCAAAATAATGTTTTTGTACGAGTTAGATATCTTTATTAGTTGAAGTTTTTTTTACAGAATATTAACTGAAATAATGAAGCATCCAATACTACCCAAAAGAGTCACATTATTGATTGTAAAATTACAATAATTAAAATTCGTACCCAATTAGAAAAGCTTCTCCTATTCCAGAGAAGCTGTATATACTTTGAAGATTTCCGTTAACCATCTGCTTGAGTTTCTAACAAGATGAAACTAAACAACTGGGATCATTTTGTGGAAATTTTCTCGGAACATTAAACCAAAGCAGCTTCGCGTTGAGTAAATTACGCGTTAATATCTAAACTCGAGCTTTTAATCAGGGAAAACCCTGAGGTAATCTGTGCTGAAATAGTGTTGATATCAACATCTTACTTTAACTACAATCTCGCATAAAGTGTTCCTTGCTCTGACTGAGGGATTAGTTGCCAGCCTGCATGTTTAAAGTAAGCTTCGCTTCCGTTTTGAGTTATAAGTTCTTGATAGTAATTTGAAGTTTAGTTTAAGTGTATTAGCATAATTTCAATTCGGATATTTGCAACATTCTCCGTTCGTCTATTGATAACTATTACGTTCGCGTACGTTATGCTAAATTAAATTTTAATTCAATTAAATATATGTCATGCTTTATTTTTATATTATCATGCTTATTAAATTTTTATTCCTGATGGCAATGCATTTACGCTAAAAAAATTATATTCATTATTTTATCTATTCGCTTCTGCTTTATTAAGAGTAATTTGAATTCGTCTTAATAGTCTCTCTGTGTTATGCATGTGTTTAATTTACAAACTTATTACACCAAGGAGCCATTACATTATGACCATACTGCTAATCACATGTGGGACCACTTTTAGCCCTCAAAACTGCTAGCATCCGCTGTGGCATTGATTCCACAAGGTGCTGATAGGTATTCTGAGGTATCTGGTACCAAGCGCTCAGCAACTGCTCCTGCAATATCTCACATTGCGAGGGAGTAGCGTGGCAGCACGAATTTGGTTTTCCAAGTAGGACCACAAATGCTCTATTGGATTAAGGTCAGGTGAATTTGGGGGACCAAGACATGACTTGAAAGTCACTGGAATGTTCCTCGAACCAATCCGTGACGATTCGACCCTTATGACATGGTGCAATATCCTTTTGGTGAACACCATCCCCCGCTTCAAAAACTGCTGCCATGAATGGGTGAACCTGGTCTGCAACTATGTTCAAGTATCTTACAGACGTCAGGGATTGTTCTATGAGGATTATGGGTCCTAATGTGCCCCATGAAAACATTGTTCCTGGGCGAGAAACCTTGAAAACCTGGGCGAGCCCATTGTTATAGATGGAGGGTGGTCATAATGTAATGGCTCTTAGGTGTATATTTAAAGAACTAACATGTGTATGCTTCCTAAACTAACTGTTCTTGCCTTAAATAGTATTTTAAAAATAACTAAGGTGATTCTCCTACATGTCACATTTGTTATTATTTTAAATGTTCGCATTACGGAGTATCAAAATGGCGATCAAGAATGATCCAGTTCAGAAAGCTGTCTTTCCGCTGATATTCAACAAGCAAGCTTGTGCGCAGGCCTAAACACGTTTGTCCTTATCTGATTGAGTCAGTTCATGCGGCAACCAACGATTGAGCTTGTAATTCAAGCTTACACCATGGTTAGTGCGACTAATGGACGCGGTACTATCTTCTATCCCCTTAGCTAAATGTTGAGTGGTGGAATACTGATTTTCTTTCACAAGGTGGTCCTCATAAACATCAGTGGAATGGTCAGAACGCTATGCCTCTTGAGTGTCATAGTCCTTGCTCTTAAACTTCCGGTAACATATCTTAATAGTATCATATGATACAACAGTAGTACTTGACGCTGTACATTTGAAAATTATTGCAACAGAAATGGAAATAAATGATGGTTCTAATCTGATAGTGTGATAATTTCATTTCAAATACCTTGTATTTAACGAAAACGACCTTTTTTCTAACAGATTTCACAACACAGTATTGAGAAGCAAGTCTCTTTCTTTCAAATGCCAAATATCGTCTGAAAAATCCAATCAAATACGCCCACACAAATTATTTGAGCAGAATATATTAGCATTAGAAGAATATTTTCATTACAACCTGATATAATTTAGCCTCCAAGAAAGACCACCAATTACTACCACTTTTGGAAGCTACGGAATGTTTTCCATTGACTATGTTGAAGAATACCTTTACGCGAGATCGTCAAAACCTCTCCTAGCAACCATGAAAAGCTCTGCACTAAAGGCGAAAAATTCAATTAAGGAAACATGAAAAAATATCGAAGCAAAAAATATTAAAAAAAACAAACAAATAAGTTGATTAAAATGTATTCAAAATATTTGTGAGATACTTTAATTTAGCTCTTTCTGACAATCTCTGAAAGAGATCTAGAACCTCATGTTACAGCCAGAATACCGATTATATATTTTTAGAATTGAAAATTAAATTAGGAAAAAAATTTATTTTAGAAAAAAATAAGCTTCTCAAACAATCAAACCTCTTCTCATTTTTCAAAGCTGACTAATTTTTATGGTACGAAATTAAATTCAAATTTAAACAAAAGACATAACTGTTTATTTAATGAAAATATTTCTATCATTCATGATTTTATTTTATTTTATAACCGTCGTTGAACAGCCGACCCAATTTTCGGGTTTACAGCAGCTAATGTTCAACTCCGAAGCCTTGTAATTTTGAACCCAATCCAGAAAACAAAGGAATTCCTGGATCAGATTTTGGGAGAAATTTGCCTTCATGGTGGACTTTTATCATTCATAATTTGCAAATTTTTTTACGCATAATTATATGAGTAGGGATAATGTTTATTGTTGCTGAATTTTAATCATCGATCCAGTTTTCATGAATAGTAATTTGAAG